>NW_007258201.1:266145-270369 GCF_000164805.1 Carlito syrichta | reverse complement strand
ACTCCAGTCTGGGCGACAGAGTGAGACTCCAACTCACAAAAAAAAAAAAAAAAAGTTCTTAACCACATAAAACAGAAGCACCTCTGAATTTTTGTACTTGATTATATATACTTTCACAGAGAAATGAAACACAGTAACAGCATTGAAATGAAGTCAAAGTCATTTATTTACAACAGACTATGAGTCAGTCAAGGACCGTGTTATTAAAAAAAAAAAAAAAAAAAAAGGGCCCGTTATTCCTGGAAAAGCAAGTTCTATTTTCAAATAAACAAATGATGTAAAGTCCTATGAAAGAAAATATAACTAGTGTGCACTAAATGATGGCATGGAAAAGAAAGGGTTTAGGTGATAACTTTTTTCCTTTAGATGAATATACTTCATTTAATGTGTTTTGAGTGTCTTGGTACTAGGGTGACAGCGAACATAACATTGGCTTTTCAGGTAAATAACAAAATGTGACTTATCAACACATAATTTAAAAAATAAGTGTTAAAAATATGTCATTATGTCCATACATAATGATCACAAGTTATGCAGAAATTTGGGAATGATCACCTTTTATCCCTTTTGGTTTACACTAAAATATCAGTGAGGATTACCTCAATAACACAGAAAAGAAACTATAGCCAAGTAGGCAAAAAAGAAGAGAGATTTAAAAGAAAGTTGTGAAATTTCAGGGGAAAATGCACATAGACTCTATTTTAATATGTAAAAGAACTTTAGAGATAATGGATGTACCAGGGGTTTCATCAACAAAGTTTTGTTTTTAAAGGTTTGTGGTTTTTGTTTACAGTTCTTAATTAGAAACAACACATACCCTCCAATGTGTTAACGCATTTTAACACTCTGAAGTCTACCAATACACTGACTTGAGTTACCAAATTAATTAGTTTTTGTGTAGAATTTAGAATAAAGCCCTTCCATCATCTCTGATTCAATGATGAAAGCCTTAAGATGGCAAGATTAAACATATTTATCATTTTTCTTCATTATTTAGGATTTTCTTGACATCACAATCCAAAATGATATGTAAATAAGCTGGATTTTTGAGGCTCCTATTTGTTCTGTGGAATGTTAATAGATATCATCTAGTTAAGTTTAGGAAATCCTGATGAACAAGAGCAAACAGGTTTCTTTATGATTTGTCACATGGAGGGAGCAGGAAAGGAAGAGTTCTCTTTTTAATTTCTGGCTGAGAAAATGGGGAGGGCTATTACTCTTTTATGTCGCAGTTAGAAACTGCAAATTCAGATAAAGAAGAATACATACACTAACCAAAACCCATTTACCATTTGTTGAATTCACCACAATTCCCTCATACCCGGAAGGTCTAGGCATCTCCATCTATCTACACAATCAAAGTAAATTCAGCTTTAGAACAGAAGCCCTTTGCATAATATTCAGGCTTTCGTTCATGCATTCATTCATCCACTTATTCAATAAATATCGCCCAGGGAGCATGTACTGGGAAGCTAAGGTGTGCCAGTACTGACGAATATAAGAAGCAGCAAGAACCCATATGAGTCACTCCGAACTCAAAAGGCTTTCTGGGTCTATCAGGAAATAAAACAAGACAAAAGCAATCATTTGTAGCATAGAATGGCATGCATAAGATTTCATCATCTATTTTACCAACTTGTACAACAAAATCTAAACACTTTTTAGAAGAGTAAATGAAATTGAAGAGTTTTCTTTCCTTTTTTTTACCTTGTCCAAATTTCATTTTTTCAAACATTGATTTGCTTGGTTCTTGTACAGGGTCATCTAAACAAGGCACTTCTGAAAATGAAAGGGAATGTTAGCAATAATTTTGCTGAATTAGGGACTTCTCTGGTTAAACCAGGATGCATGGTCGGTCTAGCTATGGAAAATGTAAATAGCTCTTCCTTCACATTTTAGGCTAGATTATTAAAATAGAAAATTAAAACAGCTCTTCCCCAAAACAGTATTCTGAAGAGTACAACCATCAAAAAGCATACAGACTATATTTGTGATCCAAGGTGGGCTGATGAAAGCCACACAGATCTCTCTCTCTCTCTCTCTCTCTCTTGAGACTTTCTGGTCTTTTTTATTGTTAGAGCCATGATTTCCATGATCATATTTTGATACACAGAGGAGGAAGAAAGACTTTCCTGTAATAGGGTTAGAGAGTTTTACATTTTTCTAGGTTGCCAGGTCTTCGGAGTGCTGTCAGGTACCACAAAACTAGCTACAAAATAATACAAATCAAGGAGGTTCAAACGAAATTCCAACCGTAGCCTATAGAATGCCAGCAGGGACCTGCCTATAGATTCCTAGGCCCAAACTAAGGTAGAAAGAAGCTGGCTGGCATACTACTACCTTCACAGTTCCTAAATTAGCATTAACATTTTCTGAAATATGTGAAGAAAAAAAAATCAGGGTTACTGGAAAGAAATTAATAACAAGAAACTGTTTATATTATAGGCAATAGAAGTAGTTCGGAATCCATTTCTGATTTAAGGCTTACTTAACAGAAGAACTGTGTGCCCTCGAGGAAGGATATGCCTGTCTAGAGTTGGAAATGCCTGCCTAGAACTTGAAAATTTGAGGAGACTATGACCTCCATTACATAAAAAAGAAGAACCTACACTTCTGCTTTGATTCTTCAGGTTAGGGAACTAGGAAAAGAGAGGGTTTGCTTAGTTTTCTTTCAAAAGTGTGTGTGTGAGAAAGAAAGAGAGGAGGAGGAGGAGGAGAGGGAGGGAAGGAGGAAGGGAGTAAAGTGGGGACGGAGGGAGGAGACTGATTTAGCAATTCTGCACCCAAGGAATCAAAGTAAAGGGCTAAGCCGGCTCGGTGGCTCAGCCTGTAATCCCGCGCCTTTGGGAGGCTGAGGTGAGTGGATTACCTGAGCCCGCGGGTTCGCGACCCGCCTAGGGCACTCTCATGGCCACTGCAGCCTTGACCTGCAAGGCTCAGGTGATCCTCCCACTTCAGCCTTTCGAGTAGTTGAAACTACAGGTGTGCACCACCATGCCCGGCTAATTTTTGGATTTATTGTAGAGATGCGGTCTCACCAAGTTGCCTGGGTTCAGGCAGTCCTCTCACCTCTGCCTCCCAAAGTGCTAGGATTCCAGGCATGAACCACCTGTCCGGCAGAGTGTAGAAATTATCAGTGGCAGCCCCTTGAAGGGTGCATTTCCCTGCCAAGTGTACTTTCTGCTGCCCAGCTGACCACCTGCTTCACTCTTCTTGGAGGGGAGCTGAAGCATTTGGTTGGGAGGAGGAGGAGTGTGGAGATGTTGGTCAGCAGGTACAAAAGTTTCCGTTAGGAGGAGTAAATTGAAGAGAGCATTGTATAGCTCGGGACTACAGTCACTACACAACGTATAATATACCTGAAAGCTGGTAAGAGCAGATTTTAAGTGTTCTCACCACAAATAAATGATAAGTATATGAGATGATGCACAGTTAATTAGCCATTCCACAGGGTATACATATTTCGAAACATCATGTTGTACAGTACAAATTTGTACAATTTTTATTTGTCAGTTTAAAAAGTAAATAAATTTTTTAAAACGGGAAACATTTAGTAAGATTCCTTACGCTATTTCACCATTAAATAAAATTTTTAAATGGGCCAAATTTTTAAAAGGTTTTTGGTTCTGCTGTTGTTTTTAAGGAAGTCTTCCATTGTAAGAAGCCTTCTGTGCTAAAGTGATTTGTACTCTCGGTAATCCGAATGTAAATACCAGCTTCTCCTCTTCCCTGGCATCTGTAAATTGGGGGTCACAACACATTAATTAATGTCTACCTTGTGGGGTACGTAGTGCCCGTTAAATGCTGGCTTGTGTTTTCAGTGGAAGTAGTGTCCTTGACACCATAGCTACTTGAACACCTTCTAGTGCCACCATCTCAGACTGTGTCTCTTTTTATAGCACCATGGTCGGATTATTGTTGGCTAGGCTGATACTAGAAAAGTTCTCACACCATTTATGAGGAGGGCAATTATCTGTTTTTCTTGTTGACTGTATTTCTGGGATTACTTGTCATTTTTGCATGTATTTAAATTTTTTCAATTTTAATTTTAAATTATTTAAATAAATATTCACTTAGGTTTTTGTCATCTTGACTTGCCGTCTCCAAATGAGTAGCGGTGTGTGTGTGTAATCGAAGTCTGGAGTATGCTGCCCTCCTGACGTGCTGGCTCTTGTTGCTGTGTTGCAGAAGCTGGCAGGAGCGACCCTCATTGTGGCAGCCCCG
>NW_007258201.1:247620-266125 GCF_000164805.1 Carlito syrichta | reverse complement strand
CCCGCGCCTTTGGGAGGC
Organism: Carlito syrichta; assembly: GCF_000164805.1. Classification (NCBI taxonomy): domain Eukaryota; kingdom Metazoa; phylum Chordata; class Mammalia; order Primates; family Tarsiidae; genus Carlito; species Carlito syrichta. The sequence continues at coordinate 266,107 of NW_007258201.1, read as the reverse complement.
TGAGGTGAGCGGATTACTGAGCCCGCGGGTTCGCGACCCGCCTGGGCAACATGGCGAGACCTCATCTCTACAATAAATAAAAAAATCAGCCGGATGTGGTAGTGCATGCCTGTAATTCTGGCTACTTGGAAGGCTGAGGTGGAAGGATCGCCGGAGCCCAGCAGGTCAAGGCTGCGGTGACCTGGAGTGGCCACTGCACTCCAGTCTGGGCGACAGAGTGAGACTGCAACTCAAAAAAAAACACAAAAAACAAAAACAAAGTAAAGGGCTGAATATAAAGGATTCTCAAATTATCAGCTGCATAAGAAATAAAATACTGGCCGGACTCGGTGGATCAGCCTGTAATCCCGGCACTTTGGGAGGCCAAGAAGAGTGGATTGCCTGAGCCCGTGGGTTTGAGACCCATCTGGGCAACTTGGAGAGACCTCGTCTCTACAACAAATCAAAAAATCAGCCGGTCGTGGTAGCGCGTGCCTGTAATTCTGGCTACTTGGAAGGCTGAGGCGGAAGGATCGCCGGAGCCCGGCAGGTCGAGGCTGTGGTAGCCGGGAGCGGCCACTGCCCTCCAGTCTGGGCGACAGAGTGAGACTCCAACTCAAAAAAAGGGAAATAAAATATGAGTCATCCAAAGTCTGCAGTCAGACTGGTTGCATAAGAGTCCTTTAAAAAATTCAGGTTACTGGGCCTTATTCCATGATTCGATTAGGTAGATTAGGCAGGTAGTTAGGTTAAGAACCAAAGATCATGGATTACTACAAGAATTCCTTCCAGTTTTTTAAGCCCTTTAACTTCCACACAATTATTGTTATTACCTGGTCTGTCTCCCATAAATGATGAAAAGCAGTTTTGAGGCTGTCTTTCGAAAACTGGGGTGGAATGCACTCTATTATGAAGTGAGATTTTGAGACAGAGAGGAATCCTAAGAGGTTAGGGTATAAAGGTTAGGAGAGGAAAATAGTTTAAATATTGTGTAAAGTTGGGAGAGGAAAGCAGTTTGAATTATTGTGCAAAATGGCAGAGGAAAGCGGTTTGAATGATGGGGTCTTGTTGTAAAGAAAGGATAATCCCAGGGAACCCGTGGGTAGGGACTTGGTGATGAAAATCCTGCTTGGTTGTTGATCTTGGATATCATAGCATACCCATTTTCTGTTTTATACTTCCTCTCCTCTAGTTTGTCCTCAAATGGTCTGAGAAAGGGACACTGGGAAAGAAAGAGAGGGCATGTAGCAGATGAGGGTAATGTAACAGTTATGTCTATTTTTGTCAGGAATGTGTGCTGCCTTTTCCCAGATCATTTCAAAATCTGCTACTCATTTTAATAAAGACTGCAGCCTCCTCAGGCTTCTCAGGCTAAAATTTATTCCATCTTATAAAAGGTATTAAGTTTAATGAGCAAAGATCTATTTCAGTACTTAATTTTAGAAAACATGTAAAACTAACCAAATAATGTCTTCAAGAAGAAAAAAAAAACACTTTTTTTGGTTTCCTTTATATGACTTTTAAAAAAATCTACCCGAACTAAGTACAGCAGAGATTCAGATAAAGAAATTGTGAAGATGGAGTCATTTCTTCGATTCTCCTAGAATCAACTATGGTTAAAAATGGAGGGCTATAAAACACCAGAAAATAACAAGTGTAGAGAAACTGAAATCCTTGCACATTGCTGGTAGGAATGCAAAATGTTTCAGCTGCTGTCGAAAACAGTTTGGCTGTTCCGTTAAACAGAGAATTACTATACAGTATAGGTTGACTATCCTTTATCCAAAATGCTTGAGACCAGAAGTGTTTTGGATTTCAGACTTTTTCGAATTTTGGAATATTTGAATACATATAATGACTTATTTTGGGGATGGGACCCAAGTCTAAACATGAAATTCAGTTATGTTTCATATAGAAGGTATATAATACCTTATTCACAAAGGCCAAAGATAATTTGTACAGTACTTTTAACAATTTTGTGCATGAAACAAATTTTTAGCTATGCTTTGACTGCAACCTGTCACATGTGGTCAAGTGTAGAATTTACCACTTGTGGCATGAAAAGTTTCCAATTTTGGAGCACATCAGATTTAGGGTTTTCAAGTGAGGGACGCTTCACTTGTATCACTACTTCTATCACTTTTATCACACTTGCATCAATTCCACTCCTCGGTATATACCCAAACTAACTTAAACCAGGTACTCATATGCATGTTCCTAAAAACACTATTCCTTATTGCCAAAAAGTGGAAACCACTCAATGTTCATTAAAGGATGACAGTACAAACTGTGGTACATCCATTAATAGAATATAATTCAGTCACAAAAAGGAATGAAGCACGGATACATGCTACAACAATGTGGACAATCCTCAACAACACACTAAGTGAAGGAAGTCAGAAATAAAAGGTCACATATAATTGATTTCATTTAGGATATATTCAGAAGAGGCAAATCCATGTAGACAGAAAGCTTTGTGGTAGTTCCCAGAGAGTGAGGGGCGTGGACAATGAGGAAGAAATGTTGAGAGGGTATAAGGCTTCTTCTGGGGATGACAAGTGTTCTGCATACAGGTTCCACATACTACGTAAGGTGGTGGTTGCACAACATAGTGAATTTACTAAATGCCAATGAATTGTTTCCCTTAAAATAGTTCACTGTAATTTTTGTAAATTTCACCTAATGGGAAAAAGACACCAAAAAAGAACAATTTTTTCAGTAGGTTTGGGGGGCTTTTAGCCCATAACTAAGAAATGGGTGTTGGTCTGCACATACCTGGAAGACAAGGTCGATGCTGAAGTACCAGGTTTGGTTCTGGAAGCATGGGTGCTTCCTCAGAAACATACTTTAAAAGCTCCTTCCCAAGATATGTTACCTGCACATAATTACAGTTGCACACAATTTTAGAAAATCATACATTCTGTAAGATGGGAACACACCTATCTCCTGAAAATTGTCATTTTTGTATAGTATTGATTATTGCATATAATGGGCAAACCATAGTCCATGGCCAAATCCAGCCTGCAAGCTTCTTTTGTAAATGTTTTACTGGAATACAGTGATGCCCATTCATTTGCTTAACAACTATGGCTGCTTTCATGCTACAAATGAAATGAGCAGTTATGATGGACTATATATGTCCACAAAACCCAAAATATTTACTATTTGGCCTTCTCCTAAAAAATGTGTTGACCTTTTTGTGTGTCATTAATTATCTCATCCATTTACTTCCTCAACAACCCTTAACCTAGTGCCCGATACCTTAAAACTTTAAGAAATTAATGTTATGTTAATAAAATTAAGCCATAAAAGGTGCTTTTCAAGAAATAAGATATTTAACTGATCAAATTAATACCATTTCGGGTCTATACACCCATTCTTTAATTTTATTTTTTTAATTTTAAAGATGTGGGGCACCATTCAGGATTACGTATACAAGCGGTCATTGTACAGGTAAAGTTCGGGCCTCCCTTTGGTCCCTACTTTGCCTGGTCATGCTTTTGTTTGTTTGTGAACTTAGATATTGTTATCAACCCAAAAGGTCAGAGCTTAGAAATATCTACATACAAGAGTGTAGGACTGAGGCAGACTGGCAAATGCCTGCCACAGACGTTCTGGGCCCAAGGGTCTTTGGGTCCTTCAATCTTAGCTCGAGGGCAATTTAATAATATACCTCCAAAGGCTACGTTCACTGTGGGCAAAACATCAAGATTCAGCTCAAACAACCCTACCTGCAGGATGCCTTCCTATAACCTCTGAGCTCAAGTAATGACCATCCTCTAGGCTCCCACAATTGTTGTGCTCATATGTCTGTCACAGCACTTATCTCATTTACACAGATTATGTTTTAATGTATCTGCTTCCATTAAACCATAAGCTCCTTGAGGAAAGGGTTTGTGTCATATTCATTTTTATACCCTCAGCATTTCGCACAGTGCCTGACAACACTGGGTAAATCCCAATTCTCAAGCAAGACTTTTAAATTCTCTGAGTCTCGGTTTGCGTGTTTGTAAAACAAGTACCTCCAGCTTATTAAGTTGTTGTGAGGATTATAAGAGACAAAATTCATGAAAGCATTTTGTCTGGCACATGCTGAGTATCCAATAGAGCTTGTTAAATTGAACATAGTGAGGAAGCTTTAAGGGCTTTGCAAGGTATAGACACCCTTTGGACTCAATCCTGTGACCAAACAAAGCCCGGTAATGGAAATAAAACAGATCCGGCCCACCCAATGTGCCAGTTCTTCCTCACCTGCATGGAGAGAAGTAGAGGAGAGACATCAAATATAATGTGTAAGTTCTCCAAACAATCAATTATTAGAAACAACAGATTGTGTATGTGTTACGCCCTGACAATGTCCAACATACCTTATATATCCATCAAACTGCAAGCTCAGTATGTTCTCACATGTATCTCAGACTTAAAAATATTTTTATCAGTTAGTACTAGACAACATAAGGTAACTTACACATACCACTGGGGAGTAATTCAGATATACAAAAAATACAGCTTTAAGAAAATCCACTAAGTTAAAAATCTATTTTCCACATGGTAGCAGTGATTTGTTGAACAGTATAATGAGTAGATCTCAAATGAACAGCATGAGATAACTTGTAGAAACTGTGCATTTCATATTAGTGTCTGTGCAAAAGCTCCCATTGGCTAAAACATGTAAGAAAACAGTCATTACATTTGCATATGACTCAAACTTTGAATTCTGAACTAAATCTCACTGGATTCAGATGCAGCTCACATGCCTGTGCTGACAGAGGCATGGAAGGAAGAGCTGGAGGCCAAGTTCTTAGGCTCTTGGGCTACGCAGCCTCCAGTGATCTTAGCAACCCTGACACCCAAAGCCCATTTTGACAAAGGGCCACTGATGGGATGTCACCTTTCCCCAGATAAGAATATGTAAAAGAAATGGAGCTTAGTGTAAGATGTGTTCTGTGATGATATCTGTAGGTTGTTGTGCTCTTGTTTTTTGTGTTTTTTTGAGTTGGAGTCTCACTCTGCCATCCAGGCTGCTGAAGTGTGGTGGCACCCTCACAGTCACAGCAGCCTGGACCTGCTGGGCTCAGGTGATACTTCCACCTCAGCCTTCCAAGTAGCTGGAACTATAGGCATGCACTACCATGACCGCTTCTTTTTTATTTATTTATTGTAGAGACGAGGTCTCACCAAGTTGCCCAGATTGGTCTTGAACCCCTGAGTTCAGGCAATCCTCTCACCTCAGCCTCCCAAAGTGCTAGGATTACAGGTTTGACACCCAAAACCCAGCCCTCTTGCTTTTTTTGCATGGTAGAATGGAGGCTGGGCACAGTGCCTCATACCTATAATCCTAGCACTTTAGGAGGCTGAGGCAGGAGGATTGCTTGAGCCCAACAGTTCGAGACTACCCTAGGCAACAGAGTGAGACCTTGTGTCTACAAAAATAAAAACGAAAGGCAGAACCGCAACAGTGTTTTGTCCTAAGGCCAGTGATGCTTCTGTTGGAGCTCTTACAGCAAAAGCTCCGTTAGTCCTCAGAAATAAGTCTAGACTGATTCCCTAATGTCATACTTATGGAAGAAATAGGGTGTGTGGATTGTATGTGTGTGTATGCATGTGCACGTGTGTGCACATGCATACATCTCAGATGGATGGATGATAGAGCTAACCTATTCTAAAAATGTAGTTAATGAGACAAGTGGAATTATCATTTCACTTTATTTTGGTTAGGTCTTTAGCAGAAATAAAGTACAGTATTCATCATCATTATAACAAATATTTCTCGATACCTTATATACTAATATGCATCAAGAAAGAATATAAGGCATAACTGCTTCTGAATGTCAAGGAGCCCAAGAATATATATTTCTGCTGGGACTTCATTTTATTTTAAAGTATCAATATATTTTTAATATCTTCAGAAAAACCATTTATTGGTATTGACTAATATGTATCTGATTATGGATGATTAAATGACTACCTAATTCCTTTCCAAGTTTTAAGAAGTCTTATAAATTTCACTACCCCAAATGGAAAAGGAAAAAAAGAATATTTTTAAAAAATCTCAGGGTGGAAGAAAAGGCCAAGAAACAATAGAAAACTGTTACAGGTTTTAAGTTTACTGTAACAGAAAAGACATTTTAGCTAAGAATATAAAAATATTTCTCAAATAAAATATTTATTTGGGCATTCAGAATACAAGACAGAAAGTAGTTTCAAAGAACAGCCTTGGAGGAGGCGATTCCAGAGAAATGATGTTAGATAAAGTTCACCGTCATAGTCTCCACCTTCCATTCCAGATTCTCCTTCCCCACACCCAATGCTCAATGCAGCTAAAGGCAAGAGAAGGTCCTTCACACTACTTGTTTTCAAGATATACAACTTCTAAATGTTTGTACTTTGAAGAGGTCCACATCTCTAACCATCTCCTTTTCCTTCTTTCTCTTCTATCATGTAGCCGAGTAGAAGCTGGGCTGACAGGAAGTATAAGGCACATTGAGCATGTGAGCTACTGACTGAATGAGGCTAGCTGACTGTTCAGATGAACAATTTCCATCACTTTCTATATTCTTGCCCCAGTCTTTCCGTATGTTGATATTCCTAATTATGGTGGTGGAAGGAATTTTTCTAGAAAGATATGAGTGGGGAAGGGAAAGGGGGATCCATAGAGAAGAGTTAACACTAAATCCAAGGGAGTGAAAAGGGTGGAAATAAGGGTGGAAATTGGGTGAGGCATCTGGATGGGAAGTGTGTTTGCAGAAGAGATCTCTCTAGTGCTCTTTCAATCACTGCCTAAAAGAGCAGCCTAGTTTTTATCTGCATTAATTCACTCCTGGGCATTCACAAAGGTGAACTGTCTTTGCATTCTTATGGATTCTTAAGGCATTCTTACAAATGCCTACTGCATTTGTACCACAGAAAGGTATTTTTTTTCCTGAGGAAACGGGCAATTTTTGCTGCACAAGATTGAGGCTTTGTATCCATCCATAAAGGCGCCTGGCGGACGTTGTGTGCTCTTTTGAGTTCAGAGCAACCTATTTCCAATGAATGGGATGTGGGCCTCCCTTGTGCCATGGTCACAGATGCAGGAAGTAACGTCCAGGCAGTCCGAAGATGAGGTTCTAATCCTGGTTTTGGCATTTTCCAGCCTTGAGGCTAATCAGGTCACTTAACCTCCCAAAACTCTGTTTTCACATCCATAAACAGGGATAATAGTTCAGTTTCCTGCCTCAAAAAGTTGTTGTGCAGAAATGCTTCATCAACCACACTGTGGTTTTCAAGTTCTGCAATATTCAAGATGCAAAGATAGTCAAAGACCATCTAGCACTACTCATTTTATTTTTTTTCTGAGTCGGGCTCTCACTCTGTCACCCAGGCGTACACCCAGGAGTACAGTGGCAAGATCATGGCACACTGCAGCCTTGACCTCCTAGGCTCAGGCAATCCTTTTACCTTAGCCTCTGGAGTAGCTGGGAGTACAGGTGTGTGCCACCACAACCAGTTAAGCACTACTTATAATATACATAGGAAAGGTCAGTTTCAGAAAGGTCATATGACTTAACATAGATCAATGAATTCTCACTTCGGGCTGTACATTAGAATCACCTGGAATGCTTTTAAAATACTGCCACTTGGTTCCCAACCCAAACTATTCAAACAGAAACGATGAGGCTAGATTCCACCAGGCAATGGCAGTTTTTCAAAGTCCCTCAAGTAATCTAATGTGTGTCCATGATTGAAAAACATTGCCCAGATCATACAACTCACAAAAAGTGGAACCAGGAAATAGCTTAGTTTGCCTCCCACTGGAAAACCACACGGCCACATCCGAGGAGTGTCTGACAGTCGGGAGGCAGCAGCAATAAGAGAAGTCAGTGATGCCCACTGGGACTAAGCATTAGGATTTCCCTGGCAAAGCTGTTGGGGAGCGGGTACGAGTCATCTCTGCATCCACTGACTCTGACACTGTCGGATGCAGGGCAAGACTTAGGAGGAAGGGAACACACTTCCCCTCCAGATGCCTTGCCCAGTTTGCACCCTTATTTCCACCCACTTCACTCCTTTGGATTTAGTGTTGACTTCTCTCTCTGGTTCCCTCCTTCCCTTCCCCACTCATATCTTTTTAGAAAAATTCCTTCTACCACCATGATTAGGAATATCAACATAAGGAAAGGCTGGGGTGAGAATATAGAAAGTGATGGACGTTGCTCATCTGGACAGACAGCCAGCCTCATTCAGTCAGCAGCTCACATGCTCAGTGTGCCGTACACCTCCTGGGAGTCCAGCTTCCACTCAAGAAGGAAGGAAGGGAAGGCACAGCCAGTTGTGCAACCATGCCCACAGGGAACCCTGGCAAACGGGAGTTGTGGGAGAAAGCATGTAGAAGAACATAAAAGGGATACATGGGGACAAAAACTAGACTGAGACCTTTTAGATGTCTTTGTTTTCTCTTATTTCTTGTCTGACAATCAGCCACCTCTGGCCCCATACCCTACCACCATTCTGGGAACTAGTCTATAGAAATGTTCATATTTAACAATATAGCAAAATGCTTCTTTCATCAGGATATGATTGTGAATTCAGAAGTGAGGAGGCAGAGGTTTCTGTGGCAAACTTTAAAACGGTCTTTTAAATATAAAGAAAATCACTAGGGGAATCTGTTTCTCAACTTGGAGTATTTACTTGAAGTACGTGAGTATCTCATAGTAATTTTAAACTCTGTTTTCGTTTTTTTGGGGGGATAAACTTAAAAAATAATCTAAGCTCAGGTAATCTGCATGAATATCTTCTATCCAAGAATTGCCCTATCTTCTTTTTTCTTCTAATTTTTTATTTTAAAGATGTGGGATACAATTCAGGGTCAGGTATACAAATGTTCATTATGCAGGTGCCCTTGTTGAGAGGTGTGCACCCACCCTTCACCAGCAGATTCCCACTACTGCCAATCCTTTTCTTATAGTATTATAATAATAGTTCAAGGTACACTTTTGAGTGAGAACATGTGATACTCAGTTCTTTGCTTCTGTGACGGATCACTCAGTATTACAGACTCTAAGCCCATCCAAGTTGCTGCCAGGTTCATAATTTTGTCCTTCTTTATAGCTGTGTAATAGTCTGTCATGCATATGTACCACTTTTTTTTATCCAGTCCTCTTCTGATGGGCAGCATGGCTAGTTCCATGTTTTTGCTATTGTGACCAATGAACTGCCCTATTTTTAGTGCCACATTCTCATGTGGCTTCACTATCACATAGGTGCTAAACACTATGACTCTAATTGGTATGGCTGATAAGAAAACAGGAGAGGCAAAGCAATATGCAAACAAGGCAATAGTGCACGGTAGAGGAAAAAAAACTTTAGGAAAACAAAAAGTCAGAGAGACAACAGCAGAAACAATCCAGCATGTGCTGATGTAAGTGAAGGAACTGAAACACAGAGCTAGATGTATGCCACAAAGGTCTAGGAGACCAGAATGCAGAGTTGGGGCAGAGTTTGGGACACAGAATGCAAAGTTTAGGACACAGTAGGGACTGCAAAGGGGGGTGGGCAGAGATAGGTCGGACAAAAGAGAGAGAAGGAAGCTGTGCCTATTACTGGTGCGCTGATGCTTATTGTGATGGCTAGTAGAGGCTGAATGTATCTTCTATTCTTTCAGTTACAGTGGATGTCTGATGATTTATACATTTCCTGGGAATTTATTTTAAGACTGTCCCTGAAATGGTGTCATGGACATCTGGAGGTGGATGGACACTGGACTTCAAGGATGTCAGTCATCACTGGGCTTATGATTCAGCTGGAGCTGAGGGGAGGTTCTAAATCTTAAAGATCTGAATGAAAGTATTACTTTTTGGAGAGCTAGAAATTCATGGATAAGGACATGTTCAAACATAAAAGCACACTGTAATTTCTGTGGATCTTAGGCCTCTTCCCCATTCCTTTTGTATTTCGGACATTTTGCTTTATTTCATTAGAATAATAACATATTAACTAAATTATCAATATACCCATGGTCTCACATTTTCTATATGGAGTCACAAAGACCTGAAATCCTTTGTGGGGATAAAATGGAAAGATTAGGGCATTAAACTTTCTGGGACTAGGTAAGGAGCATGGTTCCCTGTGCAACCATGCTCACAGGGAATTCTGGCAAATGGGGGTTGTGAGAGAAAACTTGTAGAATAACACAAAAGGGACACATGAGGACAAAAACTAGATCAGAGACCTTTTAGTTGTCTTTTTTTAAAGAAGAAGAAGAAGAAGAAAGAAGAAAGAAGAAAGAAGAAAGAAGAGGAAGAGGAAGAGGAGGAAGAGGAAGAGGAAGAAGAAGAAGAAGAAGGAGAAGGAGAAGAAGAAAATAGTTCCATTATCAAAAATAAATACATTTCCATTTAAACATGAAGTTAAAGATAAACTTAAGAATGACCCACCTTACTCCAAGCATAATTCCAGGTCACACAACTGTTGCCTCCCAGAATATCCCTGAGCCAGGTGACTGGGTTTTGATAAATCTGACCGTTTTCTACCTTTATTTTACCATTTAATAAAATACTTGCTTTGTGGGTAGTTTCCTGAAGTAAAAAATAAAACAAAAATTAAGATTAAAAACAGCTGAAATACACAAACTTCTGCTTTTGGCCGTGATAAAGTAACCAGGTCCAGATTCACCCTAATACCTGATATATTTATATACAAATTTAAAGTATTTAGAAATGGCGATAAGGGCATACAGAAAACAAAGAATCGTCTATGCAATAAAATCTACAAATCTACAAAAATTAGGTTCAAATAATGAGAGTAGGTGGCATTTGAACCAAGACTGCTTCCTTCCTCCCCTCTCAGCTCACGGAGGTGAAGCTTTCATTCCAGACTGCTGTCGTTGAGGCCAAGGGCTCCCCGTTAGAGGGATATCTTCCTGGAAGAGGCAGAACTGCAGCATTTCTCATCCTGTCCTCAGCCATCTGTTGCTAAGGCTCATTTGTGGGCCACTGTAGCCAAGGGGTGGGGCTCCCTTCCTCTGCCCAGCTCTGGGTGGTGAGACAGAGGCTGCCCCTTTGGCACAGCACCACTGGGTTCCCAACTGCCTTTGCCTTAGCCTACAAGGCAGTGGTTTCTTATCAGGAGAGACAAACTGAAAAGACACGAAACTACTGTCTGCCTCCCTTTGCCCCCCTCCCCTTGCACTGAGTGTCTACCTCCTAACGCAAGGGTGGCATTCGGAGTGAAATCACCATTGTCCCCAGCCTCAGCTTTAGGGCCATGGATCAAGGATTTTGCCTGGGAAGAGAAGCAGGTCTTCAAAAAGATAGCTCCAGTAGAAGAAAGACACCAAACTTTGTGAAATATTAAAGAAGGTTTATTCTGAGCTAAATGCAAGTGACTTTGGCCTGTGGCACCATCCCAAGAGGTCCTGAAAACATGTACCTGCGGTAGTTGAAATTGTGGCTTGGTCATATACATCTTAGGAAGACAGACCATAAATCAATACATACAAGACTTATACTAGTTTGGCCCAGGAAGGCAAGACATCTCCAAGAAGGGGCTTGCAGGTCATAGGTTGATTCAAAGATTTCCTGGCTGGCAATTAGTAGCAATATCTAGGCTTTGTCTAAGGAATTTTAAAATCAGTAAAGGAAATGACACATGGAGATAAGGGAGTTGAGTTTCTTGATATGCAGATGAAGGCTCACAGGTGGTAGCCCTGAGAGAGAATAGATGGCAAACACTTAGCTCCTCTGGAGATTCCCAGAAAGGGATTCTATAGAGATGCACATTTCTCCAAGAGATGGCTTTGCAGGATCATAAAATATTTTTTATTTTCTTCTTTAGCTGTGATATTATGTCAGAGTCAGATGAGAAATTAAGCCATATTAAATAGGGTTAAAAAAAAAATTCCCATCTAATGAGATTCACCAGACCCCTTAGATAGGAATTTGGCAAGAGCGGGAGAAAAAAACGTTAGAGTTCAAACCTCACTCTTAATCTTCATTTGCAACAGAGCATGTAGAAGTTCAGGCTCAAGAGCGTTATCAGAAATAGTGGAAGCTGTAGTAAAAGGCACATCAAAATAGATTGGCAGATTCATTAGCGATATAAGCTAAACTGCAGGTTGGCTAGTTTGTAAGAGGTAACTGGGAAAAAATATAGCTAGCAGTGGCCTTCCTGAGTCATAATGCATTTCAAATACTGACCTTGGAAACAATCCCTTCAAAGGAGACCACATTTGACTAGATTGGTCTGTAGAACAATTTATGCTCCAAAACATTGTTGAAAATAATAAAATGACCAATGGTCAACAAGTAGAACTTAACAGTTTTGTGTGGTCAGGGAAAGAAAGTCACACTAAGGCTTCAGTCCCTGAGTGCAACATCATAAGTTTAACATTAAAGTGGAGAGAAATAGAGTTCATTAAAACAATCTAGCCAGTAATTAAACAGATAAAGAATAATAAGATGTCTAAGAGAAGGTGGGGACCAAGACACAGAATTGCTACAATACGTTGTCTAAAGTGTTCAGTTCCAACAAAAAAATAGGAGACACACAAAGAAACAGGAAAGTATGACACATATACCGCCCCCTGCCCCCAAAAAAAGCCCAAACAGGCAAGAGGACGCTGTCTGTGAGAGTGACCAGACACTGGATTTAACAGACAAAGATTTCAAAATAACAATTAGAAATATGTTCAAGGAACTAAAGAAAACCATAATTTAAGACATGAAGACAAAGTCATGTGAAAACAGAAAATATCAACAAAAAGGAAGAATTCATTTAACACAATCAAATAGAAGCTATGGAGATAAAAAGTACAATAACTAATAATGAATATTTGTATACCTAACCCTGAATTGTACACCACATCTTTAAAATAAAAATTGAAAAATTTTTTTAAAAGTACAATAACTGAAATTTAAAAATTCACTAAAGAGGCTCAGCAGTTTTAAGATGCCAAGAGAAAGAACTGGTAAACTTGAAGATAGATAGATACAATTATGTAAGCCAAAGAAAATAGAGGGGAAAAAAAGAGAAATAAAAATGCCTCAGAGAAATGTGGAATACCATTAAGCATACCAATAGATGCATAATAGGGGTGACTAGGAAGAATGAGGGGGGAGAAGGAACAGAAGAAATATTTGAAGAAACACATGGCTAAAAACCTGCTAAATTGACTGAAAAACATTAATCTACGCAATCAAGGGGGTTCAATGACTTCCAAGTAGATCAAACATAAAGAGATTCACGGATACATAGTAAAATGCCAAAATTGAAAGACAAATAGAAAATATTAAAAGTAGCAAAAGAAAAATGACTCCTTATTTACAAAGGAACCTCATAAAGATTAACAGCTGACTTCTTATCAAAAACAAATGGAAGCCAGAGGCAATGGAATAGCAAATTCAAAGTATACAAAGAAAAAAACTGTTAACTAAGAATCCTATATCCAGCAAAGTTATCTTTTAAAAATGAAAGCAAAATAAAAACATTCTCAATAAATGAGAATTTGTTGCTAGACTACCTTATAAGAAATAATAAAGCAATTTATTCAGGTTGAAAGCCAATAATCCCAGATAGCAATATGAATCAACATGAAAAAACAGAGCACCAGTAAAGGTAATTATGTATTGTAAAAGACAGTATTAGTGTATATTTCCTCTCCTTTCTTCTCAACTGATTTAAAAAACAATTATATAAAACAATAGGGAAATTTGGGAGGCCGAGGCAGGAGGATTACTTGAGGTCAAGAGTTTGAGACCAGCCTGGGCAGTATAGCAAAATCCTGACTCTACAAAAATTTTTTAAAAATTAGCCAGGCAAGGTGGCGCATGCCTATATTCCTAGCTACTCAGGAGGCTGAGGTGGGAGAATCACTTAAGCCCAGGAGTTCAAGATTACCGTGAGCTATGATTATGCCACTGTATTCTAGACTGGGTGACACAGTAAGACCTTGTCTCTTAAAATTTTTTAAAAATACAGGCATAATATAGTGTAGGGCCTATAACATATTGAAACATATATATTTGCCAACAGCAGTACAGAGGAGACAGGTAGGAGCAAAGCTTTATAAGGGTAAGGAAATGACTCCAGATGGAAATGCAAATATTCAAGAACAAATGAAGAGAACCAGAAACAATAAATAAAAAGGTTAATATAACAAAAGTTATAAATATATATTACTCTCCTTTCTTCTATCAGCTTCTTTAAAAGTTATGAAATGTTATAAAATTATAATTGTAACAATGTTTACCACTATGAAGGAGCAACATTCCTATATTCCCCTAGATTTAAGTTAGCATAAATCTGAAGCTGATCCTCATAAGTGAAGGTGTGTGTTAAGTCCTAGAGCATCTACTACAAACATAATTCAAAATATATATATTCACTTAATTCCAAAGAAAGTAATAAAAGAAGTACAGTGAAACAAAAAGACACGAGGCATTTTAAAAACAAAAAGTATTGCTGGATGCAGTGGCTCACACCTGTAACTCAGCACTTTTGGAGGCCAACATGGGAGGACTGTCTGAGCCCACGAGTTTGAAGCCAGCCTGGGCAACATAGTGAGACCATATATCTACAGTAAATAAAAAAATTAGCTGGGTGTGGTGGTGTGTGCCTGTTGTTCCAGCTACTTGGAAGGCTGAGGTGGAAGTCACTCTTTGATTTTAAAATAAGCTTCTATGAAAGATGAATTTATGCTTATTTCTTTAGTAGATGCTTTAGCAATACAATGGTAGTTTCTAAAGTTTTCAAACTAAAGACAGCTCCAATTTATTATTTTTATGTTGCTCTTAAATCCCTCCTGCTTCAATAAAATGGTCTAGTTCTGGACTGAGAACTCAAAAGAGATTGTCTCTAAAATGTATCAGGACAATTCCAGAAACGTGATTTCACTTGCTAAGAATACAATGGCTGTGTCCCTCCATTCAGGAAACAGACAAACACCATTTCCTTAATCAGAGCTAAATGTCTATACTACATGACAATAACATTTACTCATTTATAAAAATTTGCATGATTTCAGAGGAAAAAAATAATATAATACCTGTGTTTTGAATTCCAGAATGTTACTTCCTGGATTAAGTCTTCCTAGTAATATCAAATCTTTTATCTGCATACGTTTCTTTTTAGGAGCTGTACTACAGTTTAAAGACTTTTTTGTAGTATGTTGACACCCAGGCCCAGAGGAAGAAGAGATTTGACTGTCATTTGTGTGTGGAATAGCAGAAGCTGATTTTTTAAGATATGGCTTTATCTGATACTCAGTGTCACTGCCTCCAACAGCAATCCTTTGATGTTCCAGAGATTCTGATGTCTCTGCAGGGGGCTTCTGGGAAGTTGTTTTTCTGTTTCTTCTTTTTGGCTCATAATTGGAGAGGTCTTCATCATAAATCACAGTTGATGGATGGGCATTATTTGGGGCAGGTACACTTATGGTTTCTGAAATATTTAATGTGCCAGTTACTGGAGAAGGACTATAAAAGTCATGCTCTTTGGCTGTAATTTCTGTAAGATCATTTTCTTTTTGTGAATATTCTGTTTGAGCAATAAAAGCAACAGGTTGGGGTGGTAATTTAATCTTCTCAGCGCCATCTGAATGTCTAGATTTTGATAACCAATCTAAGGGACAATCACTGACGTTCTGTTTACAACTTAGCTCATTTCCAGAAAATTCTTCCCTTCTCACTGCCTCTGAACTTAGACAAATGTTGGTACTTTGCCTGTCATTCCAAGTTTCTAGAGACAACTGAGTTTCCTGCGTATTCTCACAATCAAGATTGACAGGAGAAAGTGAATCCAATTGGGGTTGCATTGAATTTTCCAGACTTATAAGTTTTTGACTGTTCTTTTCACTAGACATTTCCGTTCTGGGTGGCAGCTTCCTTAAACTAACACCAGACAATGTTGTGGCACTCTTATAGTTTTGAATTTTCAGGCTTATTTTTTTCTGTTTTTTTGCCACGACCAAAAGGCTCTTCTGTCTTGTGGCCAAGTTAGCCAGTTGTTCTCTCAGGGGTCCATGCTTAAATGACTCTATAGATACCCTATAGGAAGAAACGGAAAGAGTAAAAAAATGCAGTGACAGCAGAAAGCTTTTCTTAGCAATCATTCAGATATCACAATTTTAATCACCTCAAAATACACAAAAGTATACCTCTGCAAAATATTTCCTTTAAGGAAAAACTGATTCCTTATATAAGGTGAGTTTGACTTTGTTTTAGGCTGTGATAGGATGGTTATCCAGATTTTATATTCATATCATTATCAATTATGAGTCAATCCTGAAAGACAAAGCTTGGGTCATCTGCCTAGATATCTACTAGTCTTTGAATGTAAGGTAGAAATTGGCAGCTGAGGAGGATCACCATTCCTTAAGTTCAGGGTTTGCTTACCTGTTGAAAGCAGAAAGGTGTATTAGGAAGTAAACTCTGAAAGTTCCATTCAGGTTACCCTGGCAATGAAACAAGATTGCTCCATACCTCAGCTAGATGGGAGAAATGTTTGCTCATCAAATAATTACCATAACAGATGCTTTCAAGTCCAGAGGACGATCCAGATCAGCATCATCCTGAGCATCTGCCCCCAAGTAATCTCTCAAGCTCTTAGGACTAAGGAAGAGGAAATGGCTCCTCAGGTTTCCATACCTCCATCTCTTAGCTATGCCCACCAATCTCACAATAACCTTCGGAATATTAGATACTTTGTTTCTAGCGTTTCTCAAATATTTTGACCTTAGGTACTATTTCTACTGATAAAAATTACTGAGGAACCCAAGTATCTTTTATGCATGTGAATTATATTTACCAATATTTACTGTTTCAGAAATTAAAACTGAGACTTTCTTAAAGAGAAGAACTCATAAGCATACATTACATTAGCTTTTAGAGTAATAATATCATCATATATCATGTGGCCTCTGGAAAATTCCATTGCATACTCATGAGAGATTGAGGGCAAATAACATCTTAGCATTATTATTTTTAAAAAATGTTTTGGTCGGGTGTGGTGGCTCACACCTATAATCCCAGCACTTTGGGAGGCCGAGGTGAGAGGATTGCCTGAACCCATGGGTTCAAGATCAGCCTGGGCAACTTGGCGAGATCACATCTCTACAATAAATAAGTTTTTTAAAAATGGTCTCAGGGACCCAGCAGAGGCCCCTGGATTATACTTTAAGAGCTTCTGCTTTAAGGAAAAGTAACAATTAATAGTAGTATCTTGCCTCTCCTATGAGAGTTTAGAGTTTAGAGTTCATACTATGCTCCAAAGCAAACTAGATGTTAGAAGAATAAATACATATCAGTGGAAAAAGCAGCAAGAAGAATTCAGATTGGTAAACAATGATAGCATAAAATGCAAGAAGTTGGATAGAGGAAAAATAAATAATACCACACTTAAAAGTATGTAAAACAAGAAGTTCAAAAAAAAAATACAAAGGTGATCTCTTCTAAGATGTAAAGTCTTATAGCAATACTAATAAGGATTTACATGCTTTAAACCCAAATTGATCAGGAACCTTCCAAAATTCCAGGTACAATACATTGTCAACCATGGGACACTAAAGGAAAATTGAAGTTAGCCTCTCAAAGTCCTCTAGAATTATCCATATGTAGGTCGCACAAGCTCACTTAATTTATACTGGAGGAAGACAAGTCAGAAAATAGAATGAAATGTGTAATACTTATTCACTAAAGAGGAAGGCAATATGGGGATAGAAGATAGTAGACACATACATAAAAATAGGCTGGGGAAGCGGGCAACACCTTATCAACAAGGGTATCCGCACAATGAATATTTGTATACCTAACCCTGAATTGTACCCCACAATTTTAAAATAAAAAAAATTTAAATTTAAAAAAGATAAGAAACTGATTTCTCAATAAGTTCAGAAAAAATGAATATGTAATAGATGTCAATTGATTATAAGACAAGAACAGATAAGAAAATATTCAGAAAAATTAAAAGTAAACAAAGAATGGGGACAATGTAGCTAAGTCTATGGAAAATGTTTTTAAAAGGCCCAAATAAGAAAAAAATATAATATTTTTCTAAAAATAAGAGAATAGGTATATAACCAATATAATCAGGATGAGACTCCAAGAATCCTGAGATTTTGGAAATGCAATAAAACACAAAAACTAATCAACTGTGTAGAAGAACATTGGTGACGGCAAAAAGGAATAATTTTTAATGCAGGTAATTTGAGTGTGTTAAGGAAAGAAGTTTATCTGTAGGTTTCATGACCAGAAAGGCTTTCATAAAAAATTTTCACTGTAGACAATTTTTTAAGATATCAAAATGTTCTTTTCTGAATTATTTAAAGTAACAAAGTAAGCCAGGCTCGGTGGCTCAGCCTGTAATCCCGCGCCTTTGGGAGGCTGAGGTGAGTGGACTGCCTGAGCGCACGGGTTCGAGACCCGCCTGGGCAACTTGGCAAGACCTCATCTCTACAATAAATCAAAAACTAGCCGGGCGTAGTAGCGCGCGCCTGTAATTCCGGCTACTCGGAAGGCTGAGGCGGAAGGATCGC
>NW_007258201.1:196303-247600 GCF_000164805.1 Carlito syrichta | reverse complement strand
AAAAAAAAAAAAAAAAAATAAAGTAACAAAGTAGAAAATATCTTTCTGAGAAGTATAATTTCCCATGAAGGTAACAGATTAGACACCTCGTAAGTAATTTTTTGGTCCTAAGCAACGTTTGTATTTTTTTGTTGTTGTTTTTTTGAGTTGGAGTCCCACTCCTCACCCAGGCTGGAGTGCAGTGGCACGCTCACAACCACCCCAGTGTCAACCTGCTGTGCTCAGGCGATCCTTCCGCTTCAACCTTCCAAGTAGCAGGAACTACAGGCACATGGTACCACGCCCAGCTAATTTTTTGATTTATTGTAGAGATGAGGGCTCGCCGAGTTGCCCAGGCTGTTCTCGAACCCATGGGTTCTGGCAATCCCTTCACCTCAGCCTCCCAAAGTGCTGGTATTACAGGCTTGAGCCACAGCGCCTGGCCAATGTTTGTATTCTTAACAAATTCTAGACCTAACTACTGCAGCTCAAAATTGATAAATTCTAGAAACTCTAACATACTCCCATTTTTTTCACTCACCTGTATTTTTTAGCCAGATCATCCCTTTCTGCTTTCTGTTTGGCAAGCACACCATCCATAACCTCTTTTATCCTTAACATCTTTGCAATATATTGCTCTAGAAACATGGTAATAAAATAAGTTAGTCAATTGGGGGATAGCAAATGTTAAATTTGATCATATAGGACTTAGCCCTACTGTTAATTTTTAAAAGCCATCATTCCCTATTCTCTTCCCCAATACAATTGAATCAAGGCTTATTTAATAACATCACTAAATGGAAATGCCCTTGTATGTATAAGTAAGGACACTCCACTGTACCAAGAAAGAGCAGGTCATCCTGAGCACTAACCCTGCTGCCCCACTGACTAAGTCTTGTGATCCTGGATAGGTCATATGACCTCCAGGGTCAACTTTCTTATCTTTGAAATGAAGGTAGTAGGATATATTTTGCCTGTTCAAATTATTTACTTTTTAAAATACAAAAGGAATATATGAACATTATAAAATTTTAAAAACAATATAAACGTTTTCAAAGATGGGAAGAATATCCCCCGCTTAACCTTGTTTCTCCTCTATTTTATTCTA
This sequence comes from Carlito syrichta, assembly GCF_000164805.1. Classification (NCBI taxonomy): domain Eukaryota; kingdom Metazoa; phylum Chordata; class Mammalia; order Primates; family Tarsiidae; genus Carlito; species Carlito syrichta. The sequence continues at coordinate 246,513 of NW_007258201.1, read as the reverse complement.
CAAAGGAGGTAGCTATCAATATTTTAGGGATGTGTGTATAAAATGTATTTTATGTATTTATTTAACTTATGGCTTTAAATATTTATACTATATATGATTATATATGATATGCACTAAAAAATTAGAATCATGCTAACAGTCCTTGGTCTTTTATAGACAGTACTACATGATACCTAAAGGTCACTTGTGGATCTTACAAACTTGCTATTACAATAATTACTTAAGTTTTTCCTACTTTCTTCCTTTGTTCTACGTAAATTCACAGGATTTACACGTAAATTTGGATTATGTCCAAATCCAAATTCCCAAGTAGAAAACTGAAAGGGTTCAATGAATAAATATTGTTTCTTTTAAGCTACTTGCTATTTGTTTCACTTTTGGCTTTGTTTCTTAAGGTTTTTTCTAATTTTTGGAACCAGTGCACATTTTTCTAGATAATTAACTTGAACAAATCTGTGGTAGAAAATGACACAAAGTTCACAGTTGGAATTTGTTTCAGAACTTCCTTCGGCAAATCAGACAAGTGATTTGATAAGCACAGAGGCAGTATCCCCAGAGTAGTTTCTATCTCCCTTAATACTATGCCAAAGGATTTGTTTCACAATATGTGCATATGCTCACAAAGGGGGAAAATATGTATGGTCATTAAAAATTTAGATATACAGTTGTTCAACAGACTTGATACTGTTTTTTTTAACTGGGGTCTTAGTCTATCACCCAGGTTCAAGTGCAGTGGCACAATCATGGCTCACGGCAGCCTCGACCTCCTGGGTTCAGGTGATCCTCCCACTTAGTCTCCTGAGTAGCTGGAACTCCAGGCGCATGCTATCATGCCCGGCTAATTTTTAAATTTTTAGTAGAGATGAGATCTCACTATGTTGCGTAGGCTGGTCTTAAACTCTAGGACTCAAGCAGTCTTCCTGCCTTGGCCTCCCAAAGTGCTGGGATTATAGGTGTGAGCCACTGTGCCCAACCTGTCACTGTTTATTAAAAGATATTTAAATTACCAATGTGACCTGTCAAATGGAGTTTCCTAACTGAATTTTAAGGCACATGTAAAAATAACATCACCATAACTGAAAATATTCCAGGTTTCTAGAAGAAGGAATATAGATACTTATGTATAATTTGATACTATATATTTTATTAAAGAGTCGATATCAAATTAATCAATGGTATGGTAAGGAGAAACTAGAAATTGTCCTAAGATGCATAAGACTTTAGCATGATAGTGAGGCATTACAAAACAACCAGGATGAGAGGAATCAGTCAACAAACAAGGCTAAGTCAATGGAGTAGCAATACGGAAAAAAATCCCCTTCTCTCTTTATCTTATATCATATACAGAAAAAAATTTCAGACAAATTATATGCTAAATGTTTAGAGAAAATATATTGAAGTTTAAAATGGCTAATTTCTGCCTCAGTTCAGTTGAGGCACTAAAGACATCTGACAACAAAGTGAACGCATAACCTCTACACGAAAAATTTTTAAGGAAATATACAAATGGAATTCATTTCCCTTGTATCCCTCAGCCAGATCAAAGACATAAAAAGTGTCTGAATGTGGAGGGGGGTGAGTCTGAAAAGCGCTTTCTTTAGAGAGCAGTTGCTGCGCTGAGCAGGAATCTCCACACTAAGCAGCAAGCGTGAGGAGGGAGGAAGGAGGGGTGCCTCTCCTTCACCTCAAGCCCGATGGGGCAGTTCCTCCCAGGGCTGTTAAGAGAGCGTCACTGAACTTGGCTGAAGTGACGATGGGTTGGGGTCAGCTTTCTCCCTGAACCTGGAGGCCAAGACCCTGAAGAGGGAGGCACTTCCACAGCAGGGAAAGAGAAAGCTGCAGCTGGCTGGGAAATCCCCGTCCTCCTCACTGTGGGTCGGAGGGGCAAAGGCCCTGGGGACTGGCGAAGCCTGCCCCGCGAGCCTGCCTACGCGGGCTTCCGTCTGAGGAAAGAGTCTGTGCAGCAGTTTTGTAAATCATTTCCAGGCCTCCGCGGAGGTAGATTCTCACTGTGAACCCTTGCTTGCTCATGCGTATGTGTCTTGCAATACCAAGTACACAGGTGCATATCTTTGCCTGTCAGTGATCGTTTCACACGTGTAACGTTCTGGTGGAGATGTTAAGTGGTGGACAAGTACCGTGGATGTGAGTGTGGGAAGTCATTTTGATCATGTGTGGCGGGTCACAAGGCCTGACTTGCAGTAACTCTTGCTGTTGTATTTCGCAATGTCTTGCTGCTCTGTATGCATGACCGTTTGGGTGTAAAGATTGTGTGTCTATCCAACAGGGAGCCATAGTATTGAAGCTGACCATTCTCATGTTATGACGACTCAGAGGTGGCCAGATGTAAACTAAAGTTTTAATTAAAGTGGTGCAATTTTGTATAACTTAGCGTCCGTAGTTCAATAAATTTGGATTGCCATGCAAGGGCTTGCATCATAAAAAAAAAAAAAAAAAAAAAGTCTATGTAGGGTGGCTCACTAGAAAACAATAGAAACTGAGAAGAGAAGAGGAGAAAACTGAGAGGGCCCAAGGAAAGGGAAATGAGCTCCAGACTGATAGGGAACGTAGAAGTTTTAGAACAGTCTTGGAAAACTGCTCTCCAGAGACTGAGTTTAAACATCTGTCAGAGAGCGGCAGAGCCAACCAGAGTTAGTGTAGCTACCATCCAAGAACTTTCGATGCCATCACCTTACCTCTCTTTCCCCAAGGGGCAGTGAGACAAAAATAAAGGGATCATTATTATTCAATGTATTGATTATAATAGAATAAAATTAAATTACAAAACCTGGGGTAGTAGAAAGAAAAGTTTCTAATTTTAGATGTATTTAAAAAAATAGAAAAAGAAAAGGTTGACATATTTTTACGATACAGAATTTGAAAATTCTTATAGTTAAACACAAACTTATATATGTTACCAGTAAAAAGACAGTCAAGTGACTGAAAAGTATTTGTAACAGTTACGGAGGAAAAGAGGTCAATAATTTTATTATATAAGTAGGCTCCAATTTATGAGTAAACAAAGAATAGGAATAGTAAATTCACAAAATAAGAAATAAAACTAGTGAAAAAAGAACCACTAATAATCAACAAAGCAAATGAAAACATGAAGCGCATTTTTCTTACTAAATTAATAAAGTTATAAAAATGAAAATACTGATGCTACTAGCAGCATATACAAAAAGAAACACTAATGTGTGTTGGTGGAAGTGAAAATCAGTATGATACAATTTATCAATGCCAACCAATAGACTTTAAAATGCTTATATAATTTGGCCCAATAATTCCAGCTCTGTTAGTTCTTCCTAAAAAGATAATCATAAATCAGAAAAAGCTATAATACATGCTGTAGCATAACAGCAAAAAATTGGAAATAATCTAATGCTCAAGAAAAAGGAAAAAATTTAGTAAAGTATGGAAAATTTCTTGAACAGAATACCATGTAACCACTACAAATGAAGGATATAGAAAAAAATAATGCAAATATAGCAAAACCTCACATGATCAAACTACGTTTACAGCAGTTTTATTGAGGTTTAGTTGTATAACTATGTTCTTAGACCCAATAAAATAGGCTTAAAAACAAAACAGATACAACAAAATTTTGTGGTGGGGTAGCATTCTTTTCTCTTTATTGTTTTTTGAAGTGAACCTATATGCCTTTCACAATGAAAAAAATTAACAACTTGGAAAACAATCTTAGATGCCTAAGATATTATAAGTAGTAAATAAAATATACTAACTGTACATAGTTGCTTGGGGGTATGAATTATTTTATGTTATTTTCTTCAAAACGTAACATGTACCACATATTAGGCCAGGATAAAAGGTAGAATGGGTGTAATTTAAAAGAAGAAAAAATTTTTAAAGGCTATACAAACACAAGCTAGGATAAGAAATGTACAAACAGTTCCATCTTGCTATACAAAAGATGGATGAAGTATCTTAAATTACTTTACTTTTAGCTAACTACTTTTATAATTCAGATTCAGTGAATTTATCAGGAGCAACTTTCTACCTTATAAATCATAACTCAAGAAAATATGCCTGTGAGTCATTAATGGCCTACAAATATTCACTAAAGTTTTGACAAATGAAGATGATTAGGTCAGGGATCAAAGTCTAATCTGCTATTTTGAATCAACAGTGTTTTTTAAACAGGAAGATATTTTTGCGGTAAGATGTCCACCTGATACATGTACTCTTCTCAAAAGTATGTGGATTTGCTTTACGTGTGTCACCACTGCACGTTCTTCTTCTGATGTGTTTTTAAGGGTTAGCATAGGTGGAGGAAGCTGAGGAGCCAAAGGGGCAAAACCATCGCATCTCTAGGTCCTGGCTTGTGCTCCTTGTCATTGCTTCACCGAAACATATCACCAGTGGTAGCTTATCTATGAATGTAGTTAGGAATGTCTCTGAAATTACACACACTATAAGCATCTTTATCAACAATTACACAAACTACTGGTTTGCATCATTAACTTTTAATTATAATTTCTGGTGCTTTAAATCCCCTCCCATGAAAATAGAAAAACACTTCTTCAGCCACTGTGAGTTTTGAAATAAACATGTACCTTACAAAGAAGTGATAGTAATGACCTTGACTGTCTGAAATAATCATACTTAAGTATGAGTCCATATTTACCTGCATCTTCAGGGTTTCTTATTTCAAACTCTAATAAATTTTCTTGTTTTTCTTCGATGTCTTGTACAATGGCACTGAGGCTCTGATGCTACCAAATAAAAACATTAGAAACTTCATTACAAGAGAGCAGATGAGAGCCCTGATATGCTCAACAATGTACGGTAAAATCAAGTGCCAAATATGCTTATTTCTCTTTTATGCTCAAAATGTACTCATGCTGTTATAACTGCAACAGTTTACATGTTGCAGATTTGAACAAAAGTAAACTTAAACGTATCTTGATTTATGTGGTAGCTCTCCTGAAAAACAGAATATAAGAGCAGCGATGATAAGAAATTATAATTTCTGGGTGGGCTTGGTGGTTCAGCCTGTAATCTCAGCACTTTGGGAGGCTGAGGCAAGTGGATTGCCCTAGCCCGCGGGTTCAAGACCAGCCTGGGCAACTTGGTGAGACCTCGTCTCTACAATAAATCAAAACTTAGCTGGGTGTGGTAGCACACACCTGTAGTTCTGGCTACTTGGAAGGCCAGAGCCCAGCAGGTTGAGGCTGTGGTGGCCGAGAGGCATTCCACTGCCCTCCAGCCTGGGTGACAGAGAGAGACTCTAACTCAAAAAAAAAAGAAAGAAAGAAATTATTATTTCTCACTGACTTCTGTGAAAACTATAGGCATAGGAGAAAAAAATTAAAAGTCAGTACATAACATTTAAAGCTTACATATATGCAACAAGTTCACCTTAAGGTTTTATGATTGTCATGGCACACTATTAAAATCTCATACACAATCTTAGAAATATAAAAAAACATAACTCTCCCAAAAACTCACAACAGGGACTTAATACCATTCGTTCATCCCTCTCTTTCTTAAGAATGAGAGAATTGTGGAGTGGGTTCTAGAATCAGACTCCTTGGGTGTGAATCCTGGTTCCACCTCTTCCTAGATTGGTGACTTGAGCAAGTTACTTACTCTCTGTGTGACTGAATTGAGTAATGCATGTAAAATGCTAAGGACAATGCCAACATGAAGTAAAATTTCACAAAATATTGCTTGTCATTATTATTATACAAGCCCATTTCATATATGAAACTTCTGATTAATCTAATTCATACTGATTTCTCTTTTCTCAGAATTACTTAAGAATTTCAGGCCAGTCCTGGGGGGGGTCCAAGATGGTCAGTGGAAAGCAGTGGCCTGGCACCACCACTCTCGCGAAGCAAGGCGAAGAGGAGGGACCATGATGCCAACAGACAGAGATGTCCTGAACACTTTCGGACAAGTGAAGCACCCTGCACCCAGCAAAGGTCTATTTGAACACACAGAGACCAGAAAATGATGAAAGACGTGGGAGCCTGGTTGCTCCATCCTCTGCCATGCGCCAGGCTCACACGGGAACTGAAGCTCTGCCTGGTAAAGGAGTGTAGGTGAAGGTACCTAAGATGCTTTGGGTCCATTCACCCCCTTCCAGCCATGGGTGAGTTGTCAGCCCCACAGGAGAGGTCCTGGTCAGGGCACAGCAGCAGGCAACCGGACCCCAAGTGGAACGAAAACAAAAACCAAAAAAGCATGCTGGGTCAGCAGCTGTGAGCAAGGTTTCCGCCAGTGGAGTCCAGCAGCTGGCTCCCAGGCAGGGAAAACCCGCCTGCAGGGTGAACCTGGCTGCTGCCCAGCCCATCTTCCCAGCCAGAACAGGAAGAATCACTCTCACGTCCTGCGTGCCTACAGGACGGATCCCCTCCCCCTTCCCCATGGCAAGAGAAGCCCTCTTTCAAGAGCAGTCTGTGGACTTGAACAGGAAGGGAGTGACACAAAAGACCCCAAAGGCTTTCTTGGTGGGAAGGCTTCGGGCTACAAACTTCAGACAGAGGGGGATCCATGCCCCCACTCACTCTCCACAGAGTGCTGGCAGCAGGGGCCACTCCAGCTGAGAAACCTGCCACGGGGCGGAGTAGGGGGCAGAAGTGACTCTCCCCCATCCCTCCACTGAGTGACCTCTGTCTGATGATAGAAAGCGCCCTAGAACAGAGGGTCTGTGACTAGCTTCAGAGCAACAAAACCAAAAGGAATTATAGAAAGGGAAGAGAGGACTGCCACAGATGAGGGAAAATCAACAAAGCACTACAGAGACAGGGCCCGAAAAAGCAGCTATCAGAGCACAAACAACAGAAACCCCCTGAACAGCCTGCCCCAGATAACAGTAACAGAAATCAGAAATTGGATGGCTAAAATGAACAGAGAGAACCAATAAAAACTAGAAGCAAAACTCACCAAAGTCACATAAGAAGTAAAAGTGGAGTTGGCCAATTTCAGGAAAGCCCATTCTGAAATAATGGAAATGAAGAACTTCATCCTGGACATTAAAAACACAGTAACAAGCACAGGAAGTAGCATCAACAGGCAGAGGAAAGAATCTCCAAGCTTGAAGACCAAAATATGGAATCAACCCAGTCTGTCAAAAACAGAAAAAATCTCAAAAAGAAGGAGTAAAGCCTCTGAGAGACATTGGGCTATGTTGAGAAGCCAAATCTATGCCTGACTGGAATCACTCAAGCAGAAAGGGAAACTGAGAACACCACAGAAGAAGCATGCCATGAGGTCATCTAAGAAACCTTCCCACATGTTGCTAGAGAGGTGACCATTCAAATACAAGAGATTCACACAATTCTTGCAAGGTATAAATGGAAAGACCGTGTCCAGGACACGCAATCCACTTCCACACAGTAAGCCTCAAATAAAAACCCTAAAGGCAGCAAGAGAGTAAAGTCAGACCACCTACTGGGGAGGACACATCAGAATTTGTCCAGACTTATCTGCAGAAACACTACAAACCAGAAGGGACTAGAGTCCAATCTTTACTATTCTTAAAGATAAGCAATTCCCAGCCTGTCAAACTAAGCTTCAGCAGTGACAGAGAATTAAAATCCTTCCCAGACATCCAATCCATAAGAGAATACGCCATCTCCAGACCAGCCTTCAGGAGACCCTTAAGAAGATGTTAAACACAGGGGAAAAAAGAATGGTCACACCCATCACAAAAGTACAGGCAAGCAACAGAACATACAGCACACCCACAAAAATGAAAATACATACACATATATAAATACTAAAGTAAAAGGAAAACAAAGCAACCCCCTAAGAGTCCTATAACATGATTAAACTCTCATATTTCAATAATCGATTTGAATCTGAATGGTCTAAATGTGCTATTCAAAAGACAGAGGGGCAAACTGGATAAAGATGCATGATTCAACAATCTGCTGCCTCCAAGAAACTCATCTCACTGCAAAAGACACCAACAGGCTCAAAGTTGGGAGCTGGAAAATGGTCTTTTAGGCAAATGGAAAACAGAAGGAAGAAGGAGTAGCTATTCTGATATCAGACAAAGCAGACTTCAAAGCATCAAAAGTTAAAAAGGACATGGAAGGACACTATATAATGACGAGAGACTCAATTTGCTGGCAAGAAATATTCATCTTAAACATTTATGCACACAACACAGGGGCACCAGGTTTTATAAAACAGCTACTAAGTAAACTAATAGAGGACACTGACTCTCATGCAATCATAGTTAGAGACCTAAATACCCCACTAACCACTTTAGATAGATCAAGGCAAAAAACCAATAAGCAAATCCTAAACCTTAACTAGATGCTCTATCAAATGGATTTATAGACATCTATAGAACACTCCACCCAATATCTCCAGAGAATACATTCTACTCATCAACACATGGAACATACTCCAAGACAGATCGCATCCTTGGTCATAAATCCAACATGAATAAATTTCAAAAGTTCAAAATAATACCATGCATCTTCTCAGATCACAGTGGAATAAAAATAAATATTGCTACCAACAAGATTCCTCCAAAATACACAAAGACATATACACTAACAACATGCAGCTGAATGACTTCTGGGTCAACACAGAAATCAAGACAGAAATAAAAAGATTCCTGGAAACAAAGGAAAACAAAGACACATCTTATCAGAATCTCTGGAGCGCCATGAAAGCAGTGTTGAGAGCAAAATTCACAACACTGCACTCATACATCAAGGAAACAGAAAGATCACAAGTAAACAGCCTAATATCACATCCAAGGGAGCTGCAAAGGCAAGATAATCTAAATCCTAACTTCAGCAGAAGAATTCAGTTCACCAAGATAAAATCATACTTACAAGGTAAAGAAGACAAAAATATCACAGAAAGGATCAACAAGACAAAAAGCTGGTTATTTAAAAGGATAAATAAGGATGACAGACCCCTGACCAGATGGCCAAAGAGAGAGAGAGAGAGAGAGAGAGAGAGAGAGAGAGAGAGAGAGAGAGAGAGAGAGAGATATCAAAAAGCAATTAGAAATAAAAAAGGTAAAGTCACAACTGAAGAACTTCAAAAGATTATCAAAGATTACTATGAACACCTGTATGCAAATAAACTAGAAAATCTAAATAAAATGGAGGACTTTCTGACATCACACAACCTCCCAAGGTTAAAACAAGGTGAAAATGAAACTCTAAACAGACCAATAATATCCAGGAAATTGACTCAGTCATAAGAAATCTTCCCACCAAAAAAAGCCCCAGACCCAATGGTTTCCCAGCTGAATTCTATGAGCCATACAGGGAGAAGCTGATACCAATCTTACTCAAAGTATTCCAAGCAATTGAGAACAATGATGGAATTCCTCCCAACTCATTTTATAAAGCTAACATCATACTGATACCCCAACCTGACAAAGACCCAATTAGGAAAGAGAATTACAGGCCAATCCCTTGATGAACATAGATGCAAAAATTCTCAACAAGATTCTAGCAAATTGGATCCAACAACACATCTCAAGGATTATCCACCATGACCAGGTGAGCTTCATTCCTGGGGTGCAGGGCTGGTTCAGCATTCACAATACCATAAACATTAATTCAGCACATTAACAGATGTAAAACCAAGAGCCACATGATTTTATTAGACACAGAAGAAGCATTTGAAAAAATCCAGCATCTCTTCTTGATAAAAACCCTTGAGCATGGAAGGAACATTCCTTAAAACTGTAATAATCTATAATAAACACACAGTCATCTATAATGAACACACAGCCAACATTTTGCTCAATGTATAGAGGCTGGAAGCATTCCCCCTAACAATGGGAACAAGACAAGAATGCTCACTCTCACCTCGCCTGTTCAACATAGTGCTGGAGGTCCTAGCCAGAGCAATGAGGCAAGAGAAGGAAATAAAGGATGTTCAAATAAGAAAAGAGGAAGTTAAGCTATTTCTCTTTGTGGGTGAATGATTCTATACCTCAAAAACCCTAGGGAGTCTGTCAAAAGCCTCCTTACACTGATAAATGACTTGGGTAAAATCTCAGGTTACAAAATCAATGTGCAAAAGATAGTAGCATTTCTACACATCAGTAACAAGCAGGCAGAGAACCAAAGAAAATGTACAATCGCATTCATAATAGCCACCAAAAAAAAAAGGAAATACCTTGGCATCCACCTAACCAGAGAAGTGAAAGACCTTTACAATAAGAACTACAAAATGCTGCTCAAAGAAACCAAGGATGGGCTGGGTGTGGTGGCTCACGTCTATAATCCTAGCACTTTGGGAGGCTGAGGTGAGAGGATTGTCTGAGCTCACGGGTTTGAGACCAGTCTGGACAACTTGGCGAGACCTCATCTCTACAATAAATCAAAAAAGTAGTTGTGCATGGTGACACACGCCTGTAGTTCCAGCTACTTGGAAGGTTGAGGCCCACCAGGCCAAGGCTGCCGTGGCTGTAAGCATGCCACTGCACTCCAGCCTGGGTGACAGAATGAGACTCCAACTCAAAATAACAAAAAGAAACCAAGGATGACACAAACAAATGAAAAAACATTCCATGCTCATGAATTGGAAGAATCAGTATTATCAAGATGTCCATTCTATACAAGGCAATCTACAGATTCAATGCAACATTCATCAAATTATCAATATCATTTTTCTCAGACTGGAAAGAACAATACAGAAAAATTCATATGGAAACAAAAAAGAGTATGAATAGTCAAAACAATCTTCAGCAAAAGGAACAAAGTAAGAGTTATCATCTTTCCAGACTTTAAACAAGGTTACAGTAACCCAAACAGCCTGGTATTAGTAAAGAATGGGCACATAAACCAATGGAACAGGAGAGAGATTCCAGAAGCAAAAATATGGTCCTCTCAACCAACTCATCTTCAACAAACCCACCAATAACAATCACTGGGGAAAGGAGACCATATTTAGCAAAGGATGCTGGGAAAACTGGCTGATCACATGCAGAAGAATTTCTGAAACTGGACTCCTACCTATCCCCATATACAAAAATCAACTCAAAATAGATCAAAGACCTAGACGTAAAACCCCAAACTATAAGAATCCTAGAAGAAAATGTAGAAAACACCCTTATGCACATTGTAATAGGCAACACATTCTTGACCAAGTCCCCAAAGGAGAATGCCATAAAAGCTAAGATAGACAAGAAGGGACCTCTTCAAACTGAAAAGCTTTTTCATAGCAAAAGAAACCATCAAGAGAGTAAAGAGATAGCCCACAGAATAGGAAAAAATATTTGCAAATGATGAATCTGACAAGGGCCTAACTCCCAGGATCTACAAGGAACTCAAATGAAATGAAAGGAAAAAAAACCTAACAACCCCACTAAAAAGTGGGCAAAAGACATGAACAGACATTTCCCTAAAGATGACGTACAAACAGCCAACAGACACATGAAAAACTACTCAGCCTCACTAATCAGGCAAGAGAAGGAAATAAAGGATGTTCAAATAAGAAAAGAAGTTAAGCTATTCCAGACACTGCCACTGTCTTAGTGTATCTTTACTAACTCCCCAAAATGTCTAGGATACACAGGAAATAGAAAAGATTCTGGAACCCAGACAGAGAAGAGAAAAGCAACTCAAAACTACAATGAGATACCACTTAACTCCAGTAAGGATGGCAATCAATAATAAGTCAAAAAACAACAAATGTTGGTGCAGGTGTGGTAAAAAGGGAATGTTTCTACACTGTTGGTGGGAATTCAAGCTAGTTTAACCTCTATGGAAAGTAGTTTGGCGATTCCTAAAAAAACTAAAAATTGACCTTCCATACAATTCAGCAATCCCTCTCCTGAGAATATAAATCCCTCTCCTGGAGGAACATAAATCATTCTACAAAAAAAAAAAAAAAAAAAAAAGACACCCGCATACGCATGTTTATTACCACACTACTCATAATAGCAAAAACGTGGACCCAACCCTACTGCCCAGTGAAAGTAGACTCGGTAAAGAAAATGTGGTACATACACATGATGAAGTATTACATAGCCATTAAGAACAAGAAAATCATAGACTTCACAGCAAATTGGATGCAGTTGAAGACCATACTAAGTGAACTATCATAGAAACAAGTAACTGAATACCTCACGTTCTCACTCATAAGTGGGTCTTGAACATTAGTCACATTAGCACAAGAGAGGGATTGATAGGCCATCACTAGGCACTGCTAGAGAAGGGAGGAGGGTGGGGGGCATTTGAACACAAAAAGTACTTGGAGTGAGGGCCAGTAAGACGTCCAAACTTTACCCACATACAGCCTACTTATGTAGATAACCCTCACTTATACCCTAAATTCCTATAATAAAATAAAAATGTTAAAAACTTCAGTGCTACATTTAATATGTATAGTATCTTATATATTACATTTCCTTATCAAGATAATAAAATACTATAGGTAGGAGCCTGGCTTTTGAATTTGCATATGGTTTCTACATTGCTGGGTTCATAGCTATTTCTCCATAAATGATGACTGATAGATTAACTCATATTACCTATCCTTTAATATATTCTCAATACACATTAATTTCTAAAATGTGTAGGTTCTCAAAGCTTTCTGATGTATATTGCTCTGAAATTTTACATTGGTGCCCATAAAGGTTATGAAAAATGTACATAATAAAATTACCTAATGATTTGGTAAGGTAATCTTACTGCAGTCACTTACTAAATGCATCAAAGTGAAACTGTAAAATATAAATATACAAAAACCTCCCAAAAAAACAAAGTTTACCTCTTTATACAGTGAATGGATTATGGTTATAAAAAGCAAACTAAAGGCCTGAACTTGTATCCAGACTAAGCCTCTATCCACAGGTTAGAATAAAGAAAACATCTTTTGGTGCTAACTTTCCTTTCTGGATTGCTCATATTGTGGATATACTCAGTCTTCGCAACCACAGGTCAAAACTTATTCAAAATAATATTTCACTGAGGATGCTATCTTGCTTGGAAGTTTGTCTCTAGTTAAGCTTTCTGTTTTTGTCAAACTAAGAATATATATGTTATCAATCAATATATACTTTATTGAGCAACTGTTATGTTATTTTTGTAAAATAACATAACCTTTACATGGTGCGTTTCACAGCAAACTATATCACTATAAATGATGTGGGAGCCAGGACAGCTAACCAAGGTTGCTTTTCTCTTCTCTGTCTGGGTTCCAGAATCTTTTCTATGTCCTATGTATCCTAGACATTTTGGGGAGTTAGTAAAGATACACTAAGACAGTGGCAGGGTCTGTGGGACAAGTAGCTAAAGAACTCGAGCTAGGTATAAAGGACAGCAGTTTATCCATAGTTCTGTATTCAATGCAGATAATTAAGAGTTAACCACATACAGCATATCTTCTTGGCTCATTCTGTTCAATTGTGCTAGCTTATTTTATTATGACAAAAACCATTTTCAATATGTGTGTCCTTAAAATTGAAAGAGTGCTGCCAATGGCCAATAACTGGCTGGCTCAAAGAATGGCTTTTCTAGGCTAAAGAATGAAACAATTTCAACTTCACTCACCACAGGAAGATCTTCTCTTATTTCTTCTTGGTGTGAAAGGGAAGGTAGATCAACTGTTTTGCCATCATCACAGAAACACTGTTCATGTCTTTTTGAATGGACAGCAGGAATTTTTACTTTAAAAAGTAAAATTAGAAAATATAATAAGAATGTGTAAAAATTTGGCTTAATTTTATCAGATTTAATGGTTACAGGGATGGGAAAGATAAATTGTCTACAATTATAAAATCTTAATATTAATCAGCACCTCATTATTATTACTAATTGATTATTTCAAGGCACATGCTGGATGCTAAATACTTTCCATAAATTATGTTTTTTAATCTTCATATGAACCCTGTGAGGTACGTAGTTTAATATATTGATTACAGAAGAAGAAAGTGAAGCTTAGAAGGGTTCAGGAAGCTGCTCAATGTTACAGAGCTAGTATTGAAACCAAATCGTATCTGACTCCAAGGTCCATGGTCAACACTGTCTATGAGTCACTGCTCTATAAAGTTCTCTTGGACCATTCTCTTACTCTGGACTCCCTTTCTACATATTACCGTTGCACTCTATATCCTTCATTCATCTTGGGTACCTGACCAAGGAAACAAGAAACAATAGCCATGTGGGAACAGACACAGCACTTTCTAAAAGAGTGCCCAATAACTCCAAACACAAGATTTCTCTGGTAAGCTGAGCTTATTTAATCAACCTCTCTGAACCTTCAGGTATGATGTGGAGAGGGAGAGTAAAATGGCTGGGGCCCTAAGAAAAGCCCTCACCCATGGACTTATTATTTGGTAGCAAGAAACGAAAAGAAGAAACTTTTATCAATCTTGACCTTGACCAACATGTGAAGTAGCCCACTAGTAATAGACGACACAATGATTATCCTTGGCTTTGTTCAATCATATGAACAATTCTTCCTTCAAAATCAGTTGGTAAAGATGTTACGAGGCTAGAGGAGAAGTGTGCGATAGGATTTCTCTCCCCAGCATTCTCCCTCATAGTGAAAGCCCATATATTCCTGAGTATCTTTTTCCATGAGTCAAGGATCAAAAATGAGGGAAAAGGAAGAACAATTCTCTCTCCTCAAAATGTAATAATATGCAAACTGTTTCTAAAAATTCCTTAATAAAGTTTTGCCTGGCTGTATACCCCCTTGAAGTATTCTTTTTACTATAATATATGCCACACACACAAAAGTATATTTGTTTAACAAACTAATATGCGAGTATTAGAATATCAGATTCTATTTGTATACCTAACGCTGAATTGCATCCTACATCTTCAAAATAAAAAATTAAAAGTTAAAAAATGAAAAAAAAAGAGTATCAGATTCTTAAAAAGTTGTCATGAGTCAAACTGATGCATGAATCATTACAAATTTTAAAGTAATGGAGTTTTAGTCGCAAAGACTTCGGTATCATGTCACCATTTTCCAGCCCCACTAGAAATAAACTGATATGCCTGGTTTCAATTACACCTTTATCTCACACCCAATGTTAAGGAGACTAATTAATGAATGACAGAGGTTTCATTTCAACATGTAACTCCAATCCAATGGAATCATATGGTGTATAAACTAAACAAAATTTGAAAATGTTAACTGCAAAAAAAGTCCTTTAAACAGTTTAATACACAGAGAAAACATCTATCCCCAGTTATGAAACAATTTATACTACAAATAAAAAATTCTGTTTTCCCAAGTAAAGGTTCACACTTGTATAAAATAACAAGCAATATTGATATACATACCATTGACTATAGCATTACTCTCATCTCTGATATTGGTCTCAATTGCACCATAAGATTTTAACAACTCTTTCATTTTTTCATCATCTGTTTCATCCAAAGCAGCCTTCTGCTTTTGATCTTTTTGATTAGGGTTTGCTCCATTTTTTAGTAGAGTCTCAGCTGCCTACAAGGTATTTTTTTCATAGTTATCTCTACAGACACCTAAGAGAAATAATTTCTGATTCATCACAAGACACTACTACTAAGCATTAAAAGTTATTTTTTAAAAAGTTTTCAAATTGAGGACAAGAAATTTTTTATTAAATTTGATATGGCAACTATAAACTTGGCAATTTGGCCTGATTGATCCTCATAAGAGAACCAAACATGCCCCCAAAGAGTTAAATAAACCAGTGACTAACAGAAAATTTTGAGCTTATAGGATGACAGATAAGAAAAGAAACAACTTGCTGAAATGCTGAAACTCTCTACATTCATGAGATTTTTAAAAACTGGCTGAAATCGGTTAGAACTTGTATGGCCAACAAGAGTCTGCATAAAGCAAGTCTGCTGACATCACTGCCCAAATTTCTACCAAAGTTTGTACTAATTTCCCCCAAATGTGTACATGCCTCCCATGAGGAAGCATGAAGAGATAACTGCACATGCCCAAGGACTTTCTAGACCTCCCATCAATCACCTACGACTCCCAGAATCTACCCTCTAAACCTTTTCTAATAAAACTATTGCCTTAAAGCCAGCACAGGGAGACAGATTTGAGCTGGACTTTGGTCTTGGTCGACTTGCACTAAAAAGCATTCTTTTTTCAAAAACCCAGTGTCGTAGGATTGGCTCCTAGCACATTAGAAAGCAAGCCTCTTTTACTTGGTAACAGAATGGAAGTACAATATGATGCCCTCCTTGAAGTAAGACGTAGGAATGGGTAGGTTCAATTCCAGATCAGTACTGCCCAGCAGAACTTTCTGCAATAGATAAATAATTTTTAAATTCTATTTAATTATTTAAAGTTAAATAACTAAAAGTAGCTAGCTGCTATCAAGTTGGACAGCACGATTCTAGATATGCAGATTAAGCTGCTTGTGTGTAAATGTGGAATTATTGATATCCAGAAAGATGTACACTGTATCTTTAGTGTACCCTTTGTCCTTCCCTAAGCTGCTAGAGGATGGGGTAGAAAAGGGGACAAGAGTGGCTTCAGGACTACATTATATTATAAACTGTATTGTAAATTGCCATTAGATGTAGTTGAATAAAGTTCTATTTTGACTATATTTTAGGTATATCACTTGTTCAAGAGGTTGTATGCTAGGGACCTAATATCCATTCTAATACTCTCCTTCTGGAAATACGTTCCCTAAATGACAGATTTATATTTACAGAATATTAAAGATAGAGAGAAATTTAGAAATAATCTACTCTAATCCCATTATTTTGCAGAAAAGGACATTTATGTCAAAGAGATTGTGACTTTTCTGGAGAAAAAAGTTTCTAATATAAATAAGGTTGCCCTGAGTAACTTAAAGTTGTGTATTAGAAGCTTATTAGCCGGGCGTGGTAGTGCATGCCTGTAGTTCCGGCTACTTAGAAGGTTGAGGCGGAAGGATCGCCGGAGCCCAGGCAGGTCGAGGCTGTGATGGCCGGGAGCAGCCACTGTACTCCAGTCTGGGCAACAGAGTGTGACTCCAACTCAAAAAAAAAAAAAGAAGAAGAAGAAGTTTATAACTGATCTAAGTTAAGCATGGTTACTAATTAGATTATGGTATAAGTCAGTTAGTAAAAAACAGCCAATGATATCACTTGCAAGAGGCAAGCATGTGACTCAAACTATTGAAAAACCTTCTCAACAGGATTTTGTTAAAATGGAGACATATCATGGGTCAGTGGATTTTTATCTTTCTGCTTGTGTTCAAGGATGGAGAGGCAGAGAAATTTAGGAGGAAATAGGCCAGTAGAAATGATTAAGCATAAGCCCTTATTTGTTCCAGCAACTTAGAGGTAGAACAGTATAAAGAAAAACCCCCTTGTTTAAAGTCAAGCATACAAATTCACTCCTGCCACTTATTAGCTATGTCCTTGGACAAGTTACTAACATCTCTAAATCTAATTTTACCATCTATAAGGATCAAACGTGAGCCCTTGTAAAAGATCTGTCACATAGAGGCACCTAATAAAATTAGCCCCCTTAGGCTACCCCCTTGGGTCCCCTCCTACTGTGGGAGCTTTTCTGTCCTCTCAATAAATTCTGTTTTCTCACTTAAAAAAAAAATTAGCCCCCTAATATCCTGCTTTCCTTTAGAGAGTAAAAGGACCACCTGTGGATATAATGGATAATGACATATGAAAAAAGTCTTCTGCAAAGACTTTCCATGAAATCTGCATAAATACTCCTTAGTGAAGTCTGAGAAAAGGCATGGAAAAAGGAAATTTGATTTGTCTATTTATCTTTAAAAGACTCAGTCAGAAACTACCTACTGCAGTAGTTTCTAAGCCTGATTGATCAGTAAAGTCAGTTATTGAAATATTTAAAATAAAGATTCCTTAGACCATCCCCAGAGATTAATTTAGCAAACTGGAGATCTAGATCTCCATCTGAAGATATCTATTTCCAACATTTTATGAGTGAGACAATTTTTAGAAAAACAAGCGTTTCTAGATTTTAAAAAACTTATGCCATCTTAATAATTACTATTCTGCCAATGTATTAAGATGAGGCCTTCTCTAGGTCTTGCCTTTAATATATTAAAAAGATTTATTTAATATATTAGTGTGGAGGACAGAGAATTCAGCAAAGAGAGAATGGGACCCTGAACAGCAACAGGGTAGGAAGGCACTAAACATAAAAGGTTAAAGCTAAAGTTGGGAGACAGCTCCAGGTAACATGTTGGAGTGGGACTGAGGGCCAAAGAGCTCAGCAAAGATTGGGTAAACAAGAAACAGGCACTTCACCTGCTGGAAAAAAAATCAGCTTTACTGAAATGATCACTACTCCCATCATGATTCAGAAACATTCCATCAACACAAAAAATTCCTTTTGCTCCTTTGCAGTCAATTGTCTCCCAAGACCCTTTGGTCCTTGGCAACCAGTCATCTGCCTTTATCACTTTAAATTTTGAAGAATTTCCTATGAATGGACTCAGTATGTAGTCTTTTGAGTCTAGTCTCTTTGACTTGGCATGATGCTTTTGAGACTCACCCATATTTTTGTGTTTATCACTAGTTTGTTCACTTTAACAAGTTCATACTTCATTTACTGGTTGATAGACATTTGGGGTCCCTTCCAATTTTTTACTGTTATTAATAAAGTTGCTATGTACATTCTAGTACAAGTCTCTATGTTGAAAAAAACTTTCATTTCTCTTAAGTAAATAAATACCCAGGAGTAAACCAATACTTCATATGGTAAGTGTATGTTTAAAGTAATAAAAAATTGTCGAACTGTTTTCCCAAGTGTATCATTTTGCATTTCCATGAGCAATCTATAAGAGTTATAGTTATTACATCGCCTCCCCAGTACGTAGTATTGCCAGTATTTTTAATTTCAGCCATTCCAGTAAGTGTGTAATGATATTTGATTGTGGCTTTAGTTTGCATTACCTCAATGATTAATGATGCTGAGCATCTTTTAAAATGCTTATTTGCCATTCATGAATCTTCTTGGTGAAGTGTCCATTGAAATCTTGTGCCCATTTTTACTGGGTTGAGTTCTAACAGTTCCATATATATTCTGGATACAAGTTATTTAGTGTATATATATATGTTTGGGGGATATATGTATTTCCAATCTGAAAGGGTTGCCTTTTTCTTTTGTTTTTATTAGTTTAGTTTTTTATTGTAGTTCTATTTTTAGTTTTTTGAGGAATTTCCAATTTTCCATGCTGGCTGCATCAATTTATATTTCCACCAACAGTACAAGAGAGGTCCCCATTCTCCACATCCTCTCCAGCATCTGATATTCCGTTTTTGTTGTTGTTGTTGTTTTGCTTTTTGCTAAAAGTCATTTTAACTGGCTTAAATAACATCTCATTACAACTGATTTACATTTCTCTAATAATTAGTGATGTTGAGCATTTTTTCAAATACTTGTTGGCCATTTGTCTTCTTTTGAGAAATGTCTATCCAGTTCTTTTGTCCATTTTAAAAATTAGATTATTATTTTTTTGCTATTGAGTTGTTTGAGCTCCTTATTTATTCTGGTTAATACTATCTTGTCAGATGGGTAGCTTGCAAATATATTTTCCCACTCCATGAATTGTCTCTTCACTTTGTTGACTGTTTTCTTTGCTGTGTACAAGTTTTTTAGCTTGATGTAATCCCATCTGTTCATTTTTGCTTTGGTTACCTGTGGTTTTGAGGTCTTTTTTTTTTTTTTTTCCTGAGTTGGAGTCTCACTCCATCGCCCAGACTGGAGTGCAGTGGCCGCTATGGCCACCACAGCCTCGACCTGCTGGGCTCCGGCAATCCTTCCACCTCAGCCTTCCGAGTAGCCGGAATTACAGGCACGCGCTACCACGCCCGGCTGATTTTTTGATTTATTGTAGAGATGAGGTCTCACTGCCCAGGCGGGTCTCGAACCCGCGGGCTCAGGCAATCCACTCACCTCAGCCTCCCAAAGGCGCGGGATTACAGGCTGAGCCACCGAGCCCGGCTGGTTTTGAGGTCTTATAAAAAAAATCTTTGCCCAGATTAATCTCCTGGAGCATTTCCCCAATGTTTTCATCTAGTAGTTCATAATTTCAGGTCTTATATTTAAGTCTGTAATTCATTTTTATTGGATTTGTTTATGGTGAGAAATAGGAATCGAGTTTCATTCTTCTGGCATATGGTTATCAAGTGTTCCCAGCCTCATTTAGTGAAAAGACTGTCCTATCTCCACTGCATGTTCTTGACAGCCTTGTCAAAAATGAGTTGGCTGTAAATTTATATCTGGATTCTCTGTTCCATTCCATTGGTATATGTGTCCACTTTATGCCAATGCTGTGCTGATTTGGTTATCATAGCTTTGTAGCATATTTAGAAGTTAAGTAGTGTGATGTCTCCAGAGTTGTTTTTGCTTAGGTTTGCTCTGGCTATTTGGAGGCTCTCGTGGCTTCAAAAAATTCAGGATTGTTTTTTCTGTTTCTGTGAAGAATAACATTGGTATTTTGACAGAGATTATACTGAATATGCAGATTGCTTTGGACAGGATTGTCATTTTAACAATATTAATTCTTCTAATCCATAAGCATAAAATTTCTTTCCACTCTCGTGTATCCTCCTCAGTTTCTTTCATCAGTGGATTCTAGTTTTCCTTGTACAGATCTTTTGCTTCTTTGGTTGAATTGATTCCCAAGTATTTTATAGTCTTTGTAGGTTAATTGTTAATGGGATTGCTTTCTCAATTTCTTTTTCAGATTGTTTGCTGTTGACTATGTAAGTGCTACTGATTTTTGCATGTGGCTTTTGTATCCTGCAACTTTACTGAATTTGTTTATCCATTCAATCAGATTTTTGGTGAAGTCTATTTTATCTAATATAAGCATAGCTATATCTACTCTTTTTTGGTTTCCACATGCATGGAATATCTTTTTCCATCCTTTCACTTTCAGTCTATGTGTGTCTCTATAGGTGAAGTGAGTTTCTTGTAGGCAGCATATAGTTAGGTCTGCTTTACTTATCCATTTATTTATGCCTTTAATTGAAAGACTTGAGTCCACTTATATTCAGCATTACTATAAGTGAGGACTTACTACTGCCATTTTGCTGCTTGCTTTCTGGCTGCTTTGTAACTCCTCTCTTCCTTATTGTCATCCTTTGTGGTTAAGTGATTTCCTCTGTATTACATTTTAATTCTTTGCCTTTTATTTTTAGTGAATCTGTTATAGGCTTCTGCACTGCAGTTACGAGGCTTAAAAAACACATCTTATAGATATAACAAGCTATTTTAAGGGGATAACAACTTATCTTTGATCACAAAAAACAAACAAAAAATAAAAAACTCTATACCTTTATACTTTGGCTGGGAGAAGCAGCTCATGACTATAATCCCAGTACTTTAGGAGGCCAAGGTGAGAGGATTGCGTGAGCCCAGGAGTTCAAGACCAGCCTGGGCAACTTCGTGAGACCTTATCTCTACAATAAATCAAGAAAAATTAGCTAGGCATGGTGGTGCACACCTGTAGTTCCAGCTACTTGGAAGGCTGAGGCAGAAGGATCACCTGAGCACAGCAGGTTGAGGCTGCAGTGGCCATGAGCATGCCACTGCATTCTAGCCTGGGCAACAGAGTGAGACGCTGACTCAAAAAAAACCAAAACAAAAATCTACACTTTAATGTCATTCCTCTCACATTTCAACTTTATGTTGCCTAAATTTACACATTTTTATTGCCTATAGTTTAACAGGTTGCTGAAGGTACTATTGTTTTTGACAGATTGGTTTTTTGGGCTTCATGCTAGAGTTATATAGGTTGCATGTCAAAATTAAGTATTAGAGCATTCTGGGGTGTGTCTGTGTACTTAAATTTACCAGTGGATTTTATAACTTCAAATATTCTCTTTTTCCATGTTTTTTTTTTTCTTTCAGATTGAAGAACTCCCTTTAGCATTTCTTGTAAGATGGATAACGGGGTGGTGAATTCTCTCAGCTTTTATTCCGGGAAAGACTTTATCTCTCCTTCACATTTGAAAAATAGCTTTGCTGCATTCAGTACTCTCAAATGGCAGTGTTTTTCTTTCAGCATTTTGAAAACGTTATCTCATTGCTTTCTGAGCTATATGGTTTTCATTGAAAAATCTGTTGCCAGATGAACTGGAGTTCCTTTATATGTTATTTGCCTCTTTTCTTTGGTTTTTAGGATTCGCTCTTTGTCCTTGACCTTTGAAAGTTTGATTATTATGTGCCTTGGTCTTATTTGGGTTAAATCTGTTTGGTGTTCTCTGACTTTCCTGTACCTGGATATTTACCCCTTTCCCAAGTTTTGGGATATTTTGTTATTTTTGAAAAATCTTTCTATCCACCGATCCTGTTCAACTTCCTTTTTTTTTTTTTTTTTTTTAAGCAGGGTCTTATTCAGGCTGCAATGCAGTGGTATAATTATAGCTAACTGTAACCTTGAACTTGTGCAGCCATCCAAGTAGACAGAACTACAAGCATGTAATACCATGCCCAGTTAATTAACAAACAATTTTTTTTTTAGAGACCGGATCTTGCTATGTTGCCTAGGCTGGTCCTAAACTCCTGCCCCAGCCTCCCAAAGCACTGGGATAATAGGTGTGATCCATCATGTCTGGCCTGCTCAGCTCCCTTTTGAACACCTACAGTATCTTGTAGGTGGATCTCTGTTCCTTTTCATTCTTTTTCTTTTGTATCCTCTGTCTTTGAATTTTCAAACAGCCTGTCTTTCAGCTAATTCTTTCCTCCACTTGATCCATTCTGCTGTTGAGGGTCTTTAATAAATTTTCCAGTTCAGGAAATATATTTCTCAAATCCAAGATTTCTGCTTGATTTTTTAAAATTTCAATCTCTGTTAAATTTCTATGATAAATTTTTTAAATGCTTTTTTTTGAGTTATCTTGGAAATCACTGAGTTTTCTTAAAATTACTACTTTTACATATATCACTTTCTCACTAGGCCCAGTCATTGGTTCTTTGCTTTGTTTGAGGTGGTCATAAATTCATTTGCTATTGTTTCTTGGATATGTATGTCTATGTCTTTGCATTGAAGGGTTAGTTATTATTCCAGTCTTCTCTGACTGGTTTGTTTTGATATTGAATTCTATATGTTTGTTTAGAGATTCTTTGTAATTTACCTACTGATTACCTTTCTTTCTCCCCCAACTAGGTTGCTGCCTCCTTTTTGGCACTAGATGGAACCTTACTCTCATTTTGTCTCAGTTCTAGTAAAGAATCAGAGTGCCACCTGTCCCAAATGGTGAGGGTCGTAGGGGATATCCTGGCAGCGGTGGGTAGGGTGAATAGGGGTTTGTGCTCAGGGAATTTGGGAAAGGAACTTCCTTCAGCATGTGCTGCTGGCTGAACAGTCAGTCTGATTTGGCATCTTCTTTGGCCAAGTCACAAAGCAGTTTCCAGGGCTGGGGATGGTAGTCCCATGTCCCATCTTTGTCCCTGGCTATCCTCAGGAACATTTCTCCTTTCAGGCACTACCAATGCTTTCCATGGGTTGAGGCAGGGACAGGTCTGCTGACAAGAAACCCAAGATGGTAGGGAAGCTGACTGTTCAACTTGGTCTCAGTTTATCCATCATAGAAACCATGAGTTGGGAGGAAATTTTCTGTGAGCTTAGTGCTGTGCAAACTAAGAGAGGGGCATTGCAGGTTTGCAAGTCCAATTTTCTGTTTGCTTAGAGTTTTTTCATTTATCTGTGAACCTGGAAACTGTTTCATCCTCATATTTGAGTTCTGGATATTGCTAGTGATAATTTCAATGCTGTGTGTTTGGTTTTGCTTTTCTGTGCTGGGAAGCAAAGCCAGTTTGCTTCTAGGTCACCATTTTGTTATTAGAAGTCCTTGTTTTTTTAATTTTTTTTTTTAAGTAGTGTTTTTAAAGAATGGGTTTTTAGTTTTTAATGACATCTAATGTATCAATATTTGTCAATTAAAGTTTATACCTTTTATGTCCTATTTAAGAAATCTTTGCCTACTCCAAAAGCACTAACTTTTCCCCTGAAGTTTTCTTCTAAGAGACTGTTTTGACTCTTACATTTAGATCTATATTTTTTACATTTTTTTTACTGATACAAAATATTTGTACATATTTATGGGAAACATGATGTTTTGCTATCCATTCTACTCGTACTGTTTTCCATAGTGGCTATAAAATTTTACATCCCACAAACAGTAATAAGTAAGAGTTCCCTTTTCTCCACATTCTTATTAGCATCTGTTATTTTTTGTCTTTTTAATAACAGTCATTCTAACGGGGTAAAATGGCATCTCACTGTGGTTCTGATTTGCATTTCCCTGATAAATAGTAATGTTGATCATTTTTTTGCTTTTTGGTCATTTGTGTCTTCTTTTGAGAAGGGTTTATTCATGTCCTTTGCCCACTTTTAATAGGATTATTATTGTTTTACTGTTGAGTTTTTAGTTCTGTGTATATTCAGGATATTAGTTCACTGTCAAGAGATTAGTTTGCAAATATTTTTGACCATTCAACAGGCTCTCTTTTCATTCTGATGGTTGTTTCCTTTGCTGTGTAGTAGCTTTTCTGTTTAATATAATTCTGTCTTTCTATTTTTGGTTTTGTTGCCTACGCTTTTGAAGTCTTAGCCACAAAATCTTTGCCTAGACTAGTGTCCTAAAGTACTTTCCCAACATTTTCTTCTAGTAGTTTTCTAGTTTCAGATCTTACATTTAAGTCTTTAATTCATCTTGGGTTGATTTTTGTATATGATGACAGATAAGGTTCTAGTTTCATTTTTCTGCAAGTGGTCATCCAATTTTCCCAGTACCACTTATTGAAGAGGGTATCCTTTCTCTAATGTATGTTCTTGGCACCTCTGTGGAAAATCATTTGGCTATAGATACATGGATTAATTTGTAGATTCTCTGTTCCATTGGTCTTTATAACAATACAATGCTGTTTTGATTACCACAGCCTTGTTATATATTTTAATGTCTGTTAGTGTGATGCCTCCAGCTTTTCTTTTTGTTCTAGATTGCTGTGGCTTTGGGGATCTTTTTCCATTTCCTACAAATTTTGGGACTGCTTTTTCTTTCTTTCTTTTCCTTTCCTTTTAATTTTTTTATTTTATTTTAAAGATGTGGGGTACAATTCAGGGTTAGGTACACAATGTTCATTATGCAGGTACCCTTGTTCTTTTTTTAAAAGCAGGATTTATTGAGAGGACAGAAAAGCTCCCACCGTGGGAGGGCACCCAAAGGGGATGCCCCAGGACCACTTTTTCTATTTCTGTGAAAAATGATGTTGGTATCACGATAGGGATTGAGTTGAACCTATAAATTGCTTTGGATAGCATGGTCATTTTACTGCTATTGATCCTTCTGAAGCAAGAGCTTGGGATGTTTTTCCATTTGTTTGTGTTCTCCTCAGTTTCACTCATCAGTTCTTTGTGGATTTCCCCGTAGAGGCCTTTACCTCCTTGGTTTTTAATTTTTTGCAGCCATTGTGAATGGGCTTGCCTTCTTGGTTTCTTTCTCCGCTGGCTCTGTGTTGGTGCATAGCAATGCCACTGATTTTTGCAAGTTGAGTTTGTATACTCCTCTTTTACTGAATTTACATCAGATCTAAGAGGTTTTTGTTTTTTTGTTGTTTTTTTTTGGTGAGTCATTAGATAGTTCTAGAAATAAGAGCATGTAATCTGCAAAGAGGGACAATTTGACTTCCTCTTTTCCAACTTTGACGCCCTTTTTTTCTTTCTCTTGTTTGTCTGCTCTGGTTAGGACTTCCAGTGCCACATTAAGTAGGAGTGGTAAAAGTGGACATCCTTTTCTTTTCCTGTTCTTAAAGGAAAGGCTTTCAGCTTTTCTCAATTCAGTATTTGTTAGCTGTGGGTTTGTCATTTACAGCCTTTATTACATTGAGGCATGGTCCTTCTATGCCTAGTTTGTTTAGAGTTATTAACATAAAGGGATATCAAATTTATCCAATGTTTTTCTCTATTTAGATTATATGATTTTTGTCTTTTATTCTGTTGATGTGATGTATCATGTTTATTAATTTGCATATGTTGAGCCATCCTTGAATCCCTGGGAGAACTCCTACTTGATCTTGGTGTATTTCTTTTTTGTTATGTTGTTGGATTTGGTTTGCTAGTATTCTGTTGAGAACTTTTGCATCTATGTTTATCATGGATATTGACCTGTAATTTTACTTATTTATTTTTGTTATATTCTTGTCTGGGTTTGGTATCAGGGTTATGCTGGCCTCCTAGAATGAGATAGGGAGATTTCCTTCCTCTTCAATTGTTTGGAGTAGTTTGGGAAGAATTGGTATTAGTTTCTCTTTATAAGTTTGGTTGAATTCGACAGTGAAACCACTGGTCCTGAACTTTTCTTTATTGGGAGATTATTACTGATTCAATCTCATTACTCTGTACTGGTCTGTTCAGGATTTATATTTCTTCCTGATTCAACTTTGTCAAGTTGTACGTGCCCAGAAATTTATTCGTTTCCTTTATGTTTTCTAGTTTGTTAGTGTGCAGTTATGCATACAGTTCTGATAACCTTTTGTATTTCTGTTGTATCAGTTGTAATGCCTCCTTTTTCATTTCTAATTTTTTTTACTTGGGTTGTCCTTTTCTCTTCGTTAGTCTAGCTGCTTACCTATTTTGCTTATCTTTTCAAAAAAACCACAATGTTTCATTTCATTGATGCTTTGCATGTTTTTTAGTCTCTATTTCATTTAGTTCTGATCTTTATTATTTCTTTCCTTCTATTGCTTCTACTGGTCTTTGGGTTTGATTTGTTCTTGTTTTTGTAATTCCTTGAGGTGCATCGTTAGTCATTATTGAAAATTTTCTGTTTTGATGTAGGTGTTTATTGCTATCAACTTCCCTCTTAGCATTGATTTGGCTATATCCTATATGTTTTGGTATGTTGTGTTTCAGTTTTCATTTGTTTCAAGAAATTATCTGATTTCTTCCTTAATTTTTTATTTGACCCAATAGTCATTCAGGAGCATGCTGTTTAATTTTTATATATATTTCTACAGTTTCTAAAGTTCCTCTTGTCACTGATTTCTAGTTTCATTCCATTGTGGTCTGATATCTTGATATTTTGATTTTTAAAAATTTGTTAAGACTCATTGTGTGTCCTAAGATATAGTCCTTCCTGGAGAAGGTTCTATGTGCTTATGAGAAGAATGTGTATTCTGTAGCCATTGGATGAAATGTTCTGTAAATGTCTGTTAGGTTCATTTCGTCCAAAGGGCAGTTTAAACCAATGTTTCTTTGTTAATTTTCTGTCTAGATGATCTATCTAATGTTGAGAATGGGGTGTTGAAGTCCCCAACTACTATTGTATTAGAGTCTATCTTTCCCTTTAGATCTAATAATCTTTTCTTTAGGTATCTGGGTGCTCCAGCATTGGGCGCAAATATGTTCATATTGTTATATCCTCATGCTAAATTGATCCTTTTGTCTTTACAGAATGACCTTCTTTGTGTATTTTTACTGTTTATGACTTTAAGTCTGTTTTATCTTATATAAATATAGTTACTCTTGCTTCTGGTTTTCATTTGCATAGGACAATTTTTCCTTCCTTTATTTTCATTTTATATGTGTATTTGCAGTTGAGATTAGTTTCTTGTAGGCAGCATATAGTTGGGTTATGTTTTTAAAATCCATTCAGTCAATGTATAACTTTTTAGTGGAAAGTTTAATTCATTTACATTCAAAGTTATTTTTTATATGTGAAAGCCTATCCTTGCCATTTTATTAACTGGTTTCTTTTTTTGTATATCCTGTGCTCCTTTCTTTCTTTCTAATTGCTTATCATTGTGGTTTAGTGGTTTTTTTATAGTGGTGATACTGGAATTCTTTCTCTTCCTTATTTGTGTGTCCGTTTTATCAGCAGGTTATATACTTTCATGTGTCTTTGTGATGGTAGATATCATCCTTCCACTTCCATGTGTACGTCTCCCTTAAGCATTTTTTTTAGCGCCAGTCTAGAGGTAATGAGTTCCCTTAGCTTTTGCTCATCTGAGTAATTTATCTCTCCTTCATTTTTGAAGAATAACTTTGTTATAGTATCCTTGGTTGGCAGGGGTTTTGTTTTGTTTTGGTTTTGGCACTTTGAATATATCATCTCATTCTCTCCTTGCCTGTTTGCTGAAAAATCAGCTGTTAGTTTGATGAGGCCTCCCTTATAAGTTACTAAATGCTTTTCTCTGTTTTAAAATTGTTACTGATTTTTGATGGCTTGACTATAATGTGCTGTGGAGAAGGCCTTTTTGAATTGTATCTATTTGGGGACTGTTAAGCTTCCTGTATCTAAAGTGTCTAAAACTCTTGCTGTATTTCGGAAGTTTTCAGCTACTATTTCATTAAATGGTTTCCTATTCCTTTCATTTTATCTTCTTCTTCTGGGACACCAAAAATTCAAATATTTGGTCCCTTCATGGTGTCCCAAATGTCCTGCAGGCTTTGTTCATTCTTTTTTATTCCTTTTTAAATCTTTGTCTGACTAGGTTATTTCAAAAGACCTGTCTTCAAGTTCTAAAATTATTTCTTCTGCTTGATCTATTGTTGAATCTTTTGAATTTATTTTCCTATTTCATTCAATAGATTATTCAGGCCTAGAATTCCTATTTGTCTTAGGACACACAATGAGTCTTAACAAATTTTTAAAAATCAATGTCAGAAGAGACATCTATCTCTTCAGTAAATTT
The DNA here is from genome assembly GCF_000164805.1 of Carlito syrichta. Lineage (NCBI taxonomy): Eukaryota > Metazoa > Chordata > Mammalia > Primates > Tarsiidae > Carlito > Carlito syrichta. The sequence goes on along the minus strand of NW_007258201.1, from coordinate 217,920 downwards.
TTCATTAATAGCTTGAATATTCTGATTTCTTCACATTGTTTTTTAGAATTCTCTTGAGCTTCTTTAATATCATTATTTTGAATTATTTTTCTGGGATTTTATAAATTCCTTTTTTGTTGGAATCTGTTGCTGGTGAATTATTGTGTTCCTTTGGAAGTGCCATACTTGCTTGCTTTTTAATATTTCCTTTGCCCTTATGTCAATATCTGTGCATTGGTATAACAATCACTTCTTTAAAGTTTTTGAATTTGCTTTCATAGGAGAGGAATTCTTCCTGAAGATGTATCTATGGTGTTTGCTGGTTAAGGAATTTTGGCTTTGATTCTAGGTGTGAAGTAGTGTAGGCTCTGTATGATTTCTTCAGCTATAAATGGCATCAGTGGTGTCTGTGATTTCCTCAGTGGCTCAGGGTGTAGTTGTTAGTGGAAGCTGTAGTGAAGTTTTTTTGGGAACAGGGACACAAGGTGGGCTAGTCCTTGGACTCCAGAGGTAGCAGCAGCAGGCAGAGCATGCCTATCCTTAAGTCCCAGAGCAACATATGCTGATATTCTCAGGTCCCCCAGTTTGCTTGGGTGCTGGCAGTGGTAGCAGTGGGTCAGGTAGGTGGCCAGGTCCTCAGGCCCCATGGCAATGAGCCTGGCATGGCAATGACAGCAGCAGTGGCAGGACAACTCTTTGGCTCTCAAAAGGTTTGTACTGGCACTGGTGGCTGTGATGGGCTGGGCAGGACAGTCCCCAGGCCCGCAGGTGGTACATGCAGGCGGATGCCAGTTGTGGTGGTAGTGGTAAGTTGGGTTAGCCTGTCCTCAATCCCCCAGGAGGAGTGCTCAGGTACTAACAATCGTGAATGGGTGGGAGGAAGAGGTTGAGGAGGCTTGCTGGCCATGATCCATTTTAAATTAATTTTTATATATGGTAAAAAATTAAATGTTCTTTTTCAAATTACAAAAAAAATAAAAGACTGTAAGTCCATTTATTTTTCTATTGAATCGCTTATATACCATTGTAAAAAAATCAGTTGACCACATATGTAAGGATCTGTTTCTAGATGATTTATTCCATTTAATTGTTTTACATGTGAAACTCAGTGCTTCTTGACTAGGGATAATTTTGTCTCCCAGGATACATTCAGCAATGTCTGGAGACATTTTTGATTGTCACACATGGGGTTGTGTATGCAACTGGCATCTAGTGAGCAGAGGTCAGAGATGCTGCTAAACATCCTGGAATAAATGGACAGCACTCCACACACACACAAAAAATACTCAGCCCCAGTTTGTCACTAATGTCAAGGTTGAGAAACCATGTTCTAATTTACACCAGAGCACATTATCTTGATTACTGTAGCTACAGAATATATATCTATACTATAGGTAGTGTAAGTTCTCCAATATTTTTTCTCTCAAAATTGTCTCGGCTATTTTAAGCTCTTTTGATTTCCATACAAACTTTAGAACCAGGACAGGTTCGGTGGCTCAGCCTGTAACCCCAGCACTTTGGGAGGCCAAGGCAGATGGATTGCCTGAGCCCGCAGGTTTGAGACTAGTCTGGGCAGCTTGGCAAGACCTTGTCTCTACAATACATCAAAACTTAGCTGGGTGTGGCAGTGCACACCTGTAGTTTTGGTTACTTGAAAGGCTGAGGCAGAAGGGTCGCCAGAGCCCAACAGGTTGAAGCTGTGGTCGCCGAGAGGCATGCCACTGCACTACAGCCTGGTGACAGAGTGAGACTCCAACTCAAAAAAAAAAAAAAAAAATTCAGAACCAGCTTATCAATTTCTATAAAAATTTCTGTTGAGATTTTGATTGTTTTGGCATTGAAACTATAGACCAGTTTGGGTAGAAATGACAACACTGAGTCTTCTAAGCCATGAACACTGTATATATCTTTGTTTAGATATGCCTTCTTTTTGTGTGTGTTGAAATCTCACTCTGTCATCCAGGCTGGAGTGCAGTGGCATGCTCACAGCCCCCCTCCCCACCAGTGTCGACCTGCTGGGTACCAGTGATCCTTCTGCCTCAGTCTTCCAAGTAGCCGGAACTACAGGCACGTACTACCATGCCTGGCTAATCTTTGATTTATTATAAAGACAAGGTCTCACCAAGCAGTTATGTCTTCTTTAATCTCCCTCAGAAATGTTCTGCAGTATTCAGCGTAAAGGCCTTGGACATATTTTGCAACATTCATCCCCAAATATCTTCAGATATTTAATATTTTTGATATAATTATAAATAACATTTTTAAAATTTCAACTTCCAAATGTTCATTGCTGGTATATAAAACATAGTTGAGTCCTTATTAGATTCATGCAATAGTTCTAGTAACTTTTTTATCATGTCACATGAAATAGAAAGTTTTTCTTTGCCATGTCACAGTAAATAAAGACAGCTCTACTCTTCCTTTCTAACCTGTATCTATGCCTTTTATTTATTTCCTTCCATTAATGCACTGACTAGAGCCTTCAGTACAATAATAATTCCTTATTAACCTTTCAGTGGCTGTATGATCTATAGTAGTGTCCCCTGATTCTTGACATTGGTAATGTGTGCTTTCTCTTTTTATTTAAAATCTGGCTAAACGTTTATAAATTCTGTTAATCTTTCCAAATAATCAACTTTTGTCTCTGCTGATTTTCTCTAACACTTGTTTTGTATTTCCCTGATTTCTGTTATCCTACTAACTTTTATTTTGCTCTTTTTTGTTGTTTTTATAGCTTCATAAAGTCAATTCTGAAGTCACCGAATTGTACTTCTTTTTTTCTAACAAGCATTTGAAGTTTTAAATTTCCAGCTAAGAGCAAAATCTAAAATTGACAGGTGGGACCTTATAAAGCTAATAAGTTTTTGCACAGATGCAAGTTATGCATCTGACAAAGGTCCAACATCCAGGATCTACAAGGAACTCAAGCCAATTGAAAAAAAAACCCAAACAATCCCGTTAAAAAGTGGACAAAGGATATGAACAGACACCTTTCAAAGGAAGACATTCAAGCAACCAACAGGCATATGAAAAAATTCTCAGTCCCGCTAATCATCAGAGAAATGCAAATCAAAACAATGAAATACCACTTCACACCAATCAGGATGGCTATCATTAAAAAAAAAAAAAAAAAAGCCGGGCTTGGTGGCTCAGCCTGTAATCCCGCGCCTTTGGGAGGCTGAGGTGAGTGGATTGCCTGAGCCTGCAGGTTCGAGACCCACCTGGATAGCGAGACCTCATCTCTACAATAAATAAAAAAATCAGCCAGGCGTGGTAGTGCATGCCTGTAATTCCGGCTACTCAGAAGGCTGAGGCAGAAGGATCGCCGGAGCCCAGCAGGTCAAGGCTGCGGTGGCCGGAAGCGGCCACTGCCCTCCAGTCTGGGCGACAGAGTGAGACTCCAACTCAAAAAAAAAAGCAGGTGCTGGTGAAGCTGTGGAGAAAAGGGAATGCTTCTACACTGTCAGTAGGAATGTAAGCTAGTTCAACCTTTGTTGAAAGCAGTATAGTGTTTTCTGAAATAACTAAAAATTGAGCTACCATATGATCCACTTCTGAGAATATATCCAGAGGAACATAAATCACTTTACCAAAAGACACCTGCACATGTATGTTCATTGCAGCACAATTTACAATAGCAAAAACATGGAACTAACCCAGATGCCCATCAAAAGTGAACTGGATAAAGAAAATGTGGTACATATACACAACGGAATATCATGTAGCCTTAAAGAAGAACAAAATTATGTCCTTTGTAGCAATATGGAAGCAGCTGGAAACCATCATTCTAAGTGAACTATCACAGGAACTACAAAATGAATACCATATGCTCTCACTTATAAGTGGGCCCTGATCACTGGACACATGAGCACACAGGTGGGAACAACCGAAAATGGAAACTGCTAAAGGGGGTAGGGAGGCTGGGCACGATGGCTCATGCCTATAATCCCAACACTTTGGGAGGCCGAGGAAAGTAGATTGCTTGCTTGATTCCAGGAGTTTGAGACCAGCCTGGGCAACACAGCAAAACTTCATCTCTACCAATAATAATAATAAAAATAATAAATAAATAAATAAATAAATAAATAAATATATATATATATATATATATATAAGCCAGGCATGGTGGTGCTGCCTGTAGTCCCAGCGACTCAGAATGCTGAGACAGAAGAACCGCCTGAGCCCAGGGGGTCAAGGCTGCTGTGGGCCATGATCATCACGATCATACCACTGGACTCCAGCCTGGGTGACAGAGTGAGATCCCACCTTAAAAAAAATTAAAAGGAGGGAGGAGGGATAAAAGGCACACAATCACATACTGGGTACCTCCACTACCGAGGGAGAGCGGGCTCACCAGGGCCCTTACTTATTTTATGTAATAAACCCTCACTTGGACCCCCCAACTCCAAACACATACACACACAAAACTCCAGCTAAGTATTGCTTTAGCTGAATCCCATAAATTTTGGCATATTGTGTTATTTTGATTCAGTTAAAAATACTTTCTAGTTCATTTTGTGTATGACCCATGGGTTACTTAGAAGTATGTAGTTTTATTTATAAATATTTGGGGGATTTTCCAGACATCTCTTGGTTATTGATTAGTAATTGTATTACATTGTGGTGAGAGAACATACTTGGTATGATTTCATGTCTCTTAAATTTATTGAAATGTTTTATGTCCCAGCCTAAGGTCTATATTGGTGAATATTCTATGAGCACTTGATTTTGTTTTGTTTTGTTTTGTTTTTTTGAGTTGGAGTCTCACTCTGTCACCCAGACTGGAGTGCAGTGGCCACACCCAGCCACCGCAGCCTCGACCTGCTGGGCTCCAGCGATCCTTCCGCCTTAGCCTTCCGAGTAGCTGGAACTACAGGCGCACGTTATCATGCCCGGCTAATTTTTTGATTTATTGTAGAGATGAGGTCTCACCAAGTTGCCCGGGCGGGTCTCGAACCCACAGGCTCAGGCAATCCACTCACTTCAGCCTCCCAAGGCGTGGGATTACAGGCTGAGCCACCGAGCCCGGCTATTTTTTCAAACCAATAATTATTCCTGAAGTCTATATTGCCTATTGATAACAATATGTTTTATCCTAAGATTGGTAAAGATAAGTTTAAAAAAGCTTTAAGGTCTAGGTTTGAAATTCAGTGATACTGAAATAATGACCCTAGTTATCGTCTCTTTTGATATTTTTACTATGGCTGCTTCATAAAGAAAAACCAAAGAGAAAAAAATACAACACCCATGAAATAGGCAATTAAAGGTTTTGCCCCAAACCCATTAAGAAATTCCGAGTTAAAAAGAACTCTAGCAGTCACATGTATACTCTTTTGTGCACAAAAGCAAATCACCTTAAACAAAAATGGAATGTATTAGATTTATAAACTGTGTTTACTCTTTCTTCTGCTTTAGATTATGTGAGAACAATGAAAAAATGATTAAGATATGTACTGATTTTCTAATCCATACACAATATTGTATCTTCATTTGTAATTTTAAGCAGGTTTTTAAAATCATTGAATCGCTTTAGTTCTCAGTTAAAATATTTTTATTTTCTTCATTTATTTTCCTAAGAAAAAGCAATAAGAATCTAATTTGATGTTCACTGTACCTGTAAATGGTTGTTTGCCACTGCATCATGTAAGGGCAGAATTCCATCTAGATTTTCACAATTAACATTAGCACCAGCTTTTAATAACTCCACAATTATATCATTAGATCCTTCAATAGAAGCCTCATGAAGCGGTGTCCACCCTAAAAAAGACAAGAAAAAAAAAAACTTGCTCCTTACAAATCAACATACATGCAATATCTGTATTACTAAAGTTTTGTTGCATTAAAGAAGTTAATATCTATATTGATTCATAAATATATATTAAGTACTGGACAAAAAATAATACTGAAACCTATGAGCTTAAAATGTATAGGTTTGATTTTTTTGCTGTTTGAGTTGAAGTCTCACTCCGTCGCCCAGGCTGGAGTGCAGTGGCACACTCACGGCCACCCCAGTTTCGACCTGCTGGACTCAGGCAATCCTTTCGCCTCAGCCTTCCAAGGAGCCGGAACTACAGCTGCACGCTACCACACCCGGTTAATTTTTTGATTTATTGTAGAGATGAGGTCTTGCCAAGGTGCCCGGGCTGGTTTCAAACCCACAGGCTCAGGCAATCCACTTGCCTTGGCCTCCCAAAGTGCTGAGATTACAGGCACGTTTGATTCTTTTTTTTTTTTTTTTTTTTGAGTTGGAGTCTCACTCTGTCGCCCAGACCGGAGTGCAGTGGCCGCTCCCGGCCACTGCAGCCTCGACCCGCTGGGCTCCGGCGATCCTTCCGCCTCAGCCTTCCGAGCAGCCGGAAATACAGGCGTGCGCTACCACGCCCGGTTGATTTTTTATTTATTGTAGAGATGAGGTCTTCCCAGTTGCCCAGGTGGGTCTCGAACCCGCGGGCTCAGGCAATCCACTCACCTCAGCCTCCCAAAGGTGCAGGATTACAGGCTGAGCCACCGAGCCCGGCTACGTTTGATTTTTTAAAGCAAATTGATCTCATCACAAACAGTTGTTGACACAAGTGCCAAAGCAGAAGACTCACAGAATGTAAAAGCATATGAAGACCAGAGTAAATACTAATCATTTCAATTGGTTTCAACTCAGATATTCAAGTATCTGACTTTCATATTTGCATCTTTGCATTGTCACATTTCTCTTTAAAATTACACCTGACTTAATCAACCTTTGAGTTTTTCTCTGTGGAGTTCTTCATACAACATTCTTTTGCACTTAACAAAATGTTTGAAGACAAATGTTTTGAATGAGATTTAGAATAAAAATAAAAGAAGCAAGAAAAAATGAACAGTATAAAGAGAGAAGGAAAGAGAAGAAGGGACAGAAAAACGAGAAAATTTTGCATTATCTCCAAAGTTACAGAATTAAGACTTCCAATGAAAAGGCCTAACTCCCTTGACTCTCCAATCTGTATACCCTCTCTGAATGCTCCCAAATGGATGCCAAAAACTGTTTCAAAGGAGACAGTTATTTTTGTAATGATAAATCTTACTATTCAACTGAATAACAGTATTAATATGGTTGTTCAAAGTAATAATTTACATATCAGCCAGGATCAAATTTGGGGTGAGAAATGTTGAAATGTGATTTCAGTTAGTTCAAATTATGAAACAACTAAATTGAAAGGATCCAAACCTGCATTATCTTTTAGATTCACATCTGCTCCAGATTCTATTAGAGTTTTCAACAGAGACAGATTTCCTCTTCTGGCAGCCAAGTGAAGCTTGCTTTCTCCTCTGGCATTCCTCTTATTTACTCCAGCTGTTTTCATTCCTATAACAAAACTGAAGTTTCTTTTCTGACAAATGCTGATTATTATAAAGGATCTTAGAAAATACATAACTTCTTCAAAATATCTTAAGCAGGGTTAGCTACAGAAACATAAATAAATTAATATTATCATTGCTGTTGTTTCAAAATATAACTTGTGAAAAAATTATAGAACATCTCAGCACATTACTTTGCACTCATTCTAGCAGTTGGTTAGTTACTTTATTAAACACTTGATTGGAAGAAATAAACAACTTGCTTCAGCTGTACACTCATCTCATTCCCAACAGTCCTTCAGCAATGGATAGAAATGCTCTTGAGACACACTGAGATATCATTTTTAAAAATCCTCTTTCTGCAGCTATTATGCATCTCAATGGGTATATTCCTGATCATGCAGGTGCCAAGTATCAAACCATGACCTATTGGGCTTTCTATTTGTATTTCACAAAGACCGTGTTAAAACATCGCTGTCCAAAGCACTGCAAGTCAGACAGACTTAAAAAGTAACGAATTGATCATATGCTTCTCCCATTTCCTGCCACAACCATGCTAACATGACAGTAAAAGGAAAATTAAAAGTGGAAGAGAAAACGAGCGAGGACCAATGCTTCAACAAAGTCTGGAAAGTCACTGATGAAGCAGGCAGAACTGACTTGGCAGAGCGGGGAATGCTTTAACCCAAGCGCAAAGGAAAGAGGGAGAGAACAGTCTGACCTCAGGCACCCAACCTTTAGGGGCATCAGGCACTACGGACGGCGGGTGTGTGGAGTAAGGCTGGAAACCCGGAAGCGGGTTACAAGCGCGTGCCCAGAGGAGCCGGAGCCCCAAGTTCCCCGCCCGGTGCCCAGCTGCCGGGCAGTCATTCCTCCAACCCAGGGACCTGAAGGCTCATTTTCCGCAGGAGCCGCGTCAGAGAAGCCTTCACACTGAGATGCAAGGCAACGCAAAGGGCTAGGGCGTTGAGACAGAAAAAGAACGCTCATTAATCAGTGCTACCAGCACCCATGAGGAAACCTGTTAGAAAAACTCTACAGCCTGCCTCAAATTCTGGAGGGCTGTCTCTAAATTGCTTCTAACCTACAGAGTACCTCAACACTGATCGGATTACAAGAGATTGTTACGTTTTCTGTCCTGCTAGCAGAAGCCCACACAGCAAGAAACTGAGGATGGCCACTGGCCAATAACCAGCTAAAACCTGAGGGCCCCAGTCCCACTAACCTAAAGGAAATGAGTTCTGCCAACAGCCACATGAGCCTGAAAGTGGGTTCTTCCTTAGTCCAGCACTCACATGAGACCCCAGTCCTGGCCAACACTTAGACTTCAGCCTATGAAAGATCCTGTCAGAGGACCTGACAGCCACGCCCAACTCCTGACCTACAGAAACTATGAGGTAATAAATGTGATAATTTGTTATATAGCAGTAGAGACAACGAAAACACCTGACTCTTTGAGGGTGGGGCCCACCAATCTGTTTTAACAAGCTTGTCGAGGAAATTCTGATCCAAGCTAAGGTTTGAGAACCACTGCATTAAACTTTGGGAACCTTCTTACTCTATTTCTAAATGTCATCAAGCACACATATAATTTCAGGACAAAAGAGAAAAAGATTAGAGTATTATTCTCTAAAAAATTGATTTTGGGGTTATATGAATCATAGGGAAGACTGAGTCTCACATCTATCTTTCACTGACACACAGACAAAAATATATTGCTCTTTAGAGATCAGCACTCAGAAACTTTTATTTTCCAAGAGGGGAGGAGGCGGGACGGTACAGAGAGAGGACCTAGCACTTCTTCCTCTCTCCCTGTGGCAGTGGCCACAGATTCTTTATTGGAAGAATTGGAGACGTATACCTATATATAAAGAGAAAGAATATATTTGAAAGTTATTAAATACCTAAGATTGTGGGTATGCAGACTGCAAGTCTGAACTGAAAGTCTCTTCCAATAATGCTTGCTGTGGATGGTACAAATCCTCTTACCTTGTTCTGGTGTGTTTGTAGCAAAGAGGATAGCCATATGATAAACATTTGCAGCAAAATCTCAAAAACTTCTCAAAGTTACTGTCATCATAAGTCTTTTCAACATTTAACAAAAAATTTTAAAATAACAAAATCTGACAGAAACTCAAAAGGAAATACAGTAGTACCACTAAACCTCTTCATAAAGTCCACTGTAGTTTGGAATCCAGTGTTACTATTAGAAAGCACAATACTATGAAGAAATACTCAAATTTCTATTCTTTGTATGTAACCATTTTTTTCCCTCTCTGGAAATTTTAAATTTTCTCTTTTTCCCAGTTCTGAAATTTCACAGTGAGGTGCCTTGTTCACTGTACTGGAGATTTGGGGGGACTTTCAGTATGGAAACTCCTTTTATTTCTTGTATTATTTCTTTGATGATTTCTTCTCATTTACACACTGTTCTCCCTGGATTTCCAAGAGTGATCTTCTAATTTTATTGTTTTTTTCCTCTTTTATTTTCCAATTTCTTTCTTTCTTTGTTTTTTTGTAGACTTGTGAAGCTCTACCTTCTAACCCTACAATATATTTTTTCAAATTTCTGCTATTATATTTTTAACATCTAAGAGGTCTGTATTGTTCTCTCCTATATACCTTTTAAAACAAATTTTAGATGTTTCCTGATTTTTGCATTGTTTCTGTTTCTTCTGGGTTCCTTTGGTCTGTTTAGTTTACTTTGATGTCTCTTTCATATTAGGGCTTTCTGCAAATGCTTGTTATCTTTGTCCATTCATTCATATTTAAATGAGAAGAAACTAAAATCACGATTGAAAATCTGTAGAGGGCGAGGGGAGTACCACAGAACTCAGGGCCCAGTTGAATTCACTGTTGGGTGATCAGCAGGAGATTAAGTGTGGCTTTGTGTCAAGAAATCCCTACATGTCTGGATTTGGGTCAGTTCTTACCTCTGGGTCAGTTCAATTCTCTGCTCAAGTGGCTCACAACCTACTGGAATGACAGACTTGTAAATACATGTAAATAAGATTAAGTGTTGCTGGAGAGGCATATAGTTTCCCGATAGCTGCAACAGGTTACCACAGACGGAGCGCTTAAAAAAACAGAAAAGTTCAGCTGGGCGTGGTAGCGCGCCTGTAATTCCGGCTACTCGGAAGGCCGAGGCGGAAGGATCGCCGGAGCCCGGCGGGTCGAGGCTGCGGTGGCCGGGAGCAGCCACCGCACTCCAGTCTGGGCGACCGAGTGAGACTCCGACTCAAAAAAAAACAAAAAAAACAGAAAAGTACTCTCTCGTGCCTGGAGACCAGAAACCCAAACTGAAGTGTCAGTAGGGCTGCTGTCTCTCTGGATGCTCTGGGGGAGACCTTTCCCTGCCGCTGCCGCTTCTGACGGCTGCCAGCACTCCTGGCCTCCGTGGCTTGTGACTACATCACTCTGCTGTCTTCACATCATCTTCTCGTCTTCGGTGCCTCAAACCTCCCCGCTTTCTCTCATAAGGACAGTCATCAGATTTAGGGTCCACCCGGGTAATCCAGCATGAGCTCCTTATTGCCAGTCTTTACAAATGCAAAGACGTTTCCCCAAAAAAGTTAATATTCACCCCTTTACCATATACATTAATATTCACAAATTCTGGATTAGGACAGGATGTTTTGGGGGACCACCCTTCAAACCATTACAGGAGGTATGTATAAAGAAGAGCTTCAGCACACGTGAGAGGGGAAAATGAGAGGAGGTGCGTAATGTCTAATCCAGTGTCCGTCCTTTTAGCAGTCAGGAGATAAACTTTTCGTCACATAACGTGTAACCTCAAGTGGTTCAGCCTATTGCTCATCACAGAACCATCTCCAAGAACTTGTCCATACTGCCAAGCCACACACAGCTCATTCCTTTGACATAAAGAAACTAGTGGCTATGCTTCTTTAATTTCCTTTATGTTAAAAGGGCTGAATGGAAGTATCTAGGGGATCACACAGCTCACCCCTGTTGCCCCACTAAATACTGTTGCTGTCTCTGCTGTTTACTTGATCTCCTCTTCCACTCAAACTAGAAGTCACAGGTTGAAACATGACAAGAATATATCTGAAGACTAATGGATTCTCCAGTGGTGCCTTAATAACAAATACCACTGAAATAATCTTGTAACTTAATGAATAACCCTGCTACCCCATTAAGTACTGCTGCTGTCTCTGCTGTTTACCTTATCTCCTCTAACATCTTAAACTAGAAGTCACAGGCAGAAACATGACAAGAATACTTCTGAAGACTAATGGATTCTCCAGTGGTGCCTTAATAACAAATATCACTGAAATAATCTCATCACTTAGTGAATAACTTTAAAAATAAACAGTATATCTGAAATTTTTAAAATTCCCTGAAGTAGAGTGGATTGCTGGACCTGATGACACAAACTTTCACCTATACCATTATAGGAAATACAAACCTTGGTTGCAGGTAGCTTTCAAAAAACTTTGTCTTTTTCTGACATTCTGAGCTTTTTTGTGTCCTTGGATATTAGTAGGCATGTGAATTTCTGACTCTGTTTTTTTTTTCTCTTCACAATTTCTTATAGTGTTTTTCTCTCCATTGATATTATTAGTTAGTTCCTCATCTGAAACATAAACATTTTATGTTTATCAGTTTTGTAGTTCTCTTTCCTGGTTATATGACTAGAAAGATTCACATTTTTTAAAAGTTTCTGTTCTAGCTGGGCGTGGTGGCTTTCGCCTGTAATCTGAGCACTTTGGGAGGCAGAGGCGAGAGGATTGCCTGAGCCCGGGGGTTTGAGACCAGCCTGGACAACTAGGCGAGATCACATCTCTATAATAAATTGAAAAATTAGCCGGGTGTGGTGGTGCACTGTAGTTCCAGCTGCTTGAAAGGCTGAGGTAGAAGGATCACCTGAGCCCAGCAGGTCAAGGCTGCAGTGGCCGTGAGCTTGCCACTGCACTCCAGCCTGGGCAACAGAGTGAGACTCCAAATCAAAAAAAAAAAAAAAAAGTTTTTGTTCCAAGCTGGTCTGTAAGGAAATGGAAGCTTTTAAAGAAGTTTCTATATAACAAACAAGAAGTTTGCTGGTTGCAATTCTGATGGGAATACATCGAACAGTTGAATTTGCCAGAGCTAACAATTTTCTGCTATTAAAATGTGAGGTTTCTGATACTAAAGTACTATATTAAAAATAAACATAGAAACTGATAGAAATACTGTTTATGAACTTCTGTCAATATCAGTTTAGCAGTCATCTTTGATAACAAGAGTTTTATTTTTAAAGGATACACTATGACTTAACTACTAGGCTGAGCAGCATCTCAAATCATGGCCCATATATCCTCAGTCTTGTCAGTCTGGGCACAGGTTGATCAGAATTCAGTTGGAAATTTCTATAAAAATAAGTAAATCTATAGGAACTGTGTATAAATTGAGGAATACTATTCATACCTGGTTTGTGAGAAATTTCTTTCTCTTCTCTTGGACTAAGTTGTGAGACATTGGTCAATTCTTCATTCATATTGTCAATGGGATGAAAATCTATAGTATGTATAGTCCCACTTTCTGGAAGATTTTGTCTCCTTTTTTCAACTTCAGTTGTTTCTATTACTTTAGAATGAACAGCTGTGGATAAAGGTCCAGCTGAAGAACTTATTTTCTGGCCTTTATCAGTGTAATTCTTTTTAGTGTCTTGTTTCTTTGTCACCTTTTCCACAGTACGTGTATCTGTTTGATTAATTAAACAAGTTGGTGTTCTAGGGCTATGATCCTGAGGCTTTCTGAACAGCTCCACATGACTAGTCAATTCTGAAAACTCGGGTGTTGAAAGTATTCTCATACAGGCCATGGAAGTTTGCTCAGGACTACCATGTGAGTGATCAAAGGATGTCCCAGATATGCATTGCTCACAATTTGCAACATGTTGACCAGAAATTACTGCATTTTCTGGATCAGAAAAGCTAACAGCTTCCTGTTGTGGAAATGTGGTTGGGCTGCCTGCTTTTGATTCATTTTCCTGTAAAAAACTACCTTCAGAAGGTAAATATTGCTGAAAATCATTATCTTTTCTATTTGTTATATTATCTTTATAATTATAGTGGTCTTTGCAATCTGTTGAACATACTATCTTTTTAGATGTTACAACCTTCTCAGAAGAAGAGCAATCACCATCATCATCAACATCACAGTTTCTCTTTATAAAAGATAGAAAAGAAATTTCCCATTTATTAAGACTCTTATCTTTTTGGACTGAGTTACTGTTTTCATGAGGTTTATAAGGGCTACTGAGTTGTTCCTGGAGAGTGTGAGGCTGTTTATCTGTAGTAACAAATAGTAAATTAATTTTTTCATGTAATGAAGATCCTGAGAAAGCAGCAGCTTCGGTTTGGTCTATGGATTCTAAGAATTGTGCTTCTTGACCATTTGATAAGTCTAGGCTCTGGGTATGTGTCTCTTTGGAAACTGAACAAGGCTTAATATTATTATCTAATCCATTTTTCAGGTTTGACAAGGTTGGGCTAGAAGGTTCACATGACACTTCTGGAAGGTCATCAAGAGTTTGCAGAATATGCTGCTGACGAGTAACTACTCTGTTTACTCTCCTGGAAGAAGAGACAGCGACCGACCTTCTTGAATTGCAGTCTCCATCATCTCCTTGAGGTCGTTTAGGTTGTGTTTTTCTTCTTGAACCTCTAGGCACATTTGTGTTGGGATCTTTGATGTTATGGACATTGCCCTTTCTAAGTCCTGTAGAGTGTATTTGGTTAAGAGTTGATTGTTTATGCATGGATTTACTAAATTTTGTGCTTTGGGAATCTCCTTGGCAACATTCATAGACATCTTCATTTATAAATAAACTCTCTTTGCTTGTGTTATTGACTTTTACATGTTCTGGCTTCTGTCTATTGGAATGTTCATCACCAACACACAAAATGCAATTTTCAGAACTGAATTTTGGTTTCTATAGAAAAAATATATATAGTTAGTTTCAATTTTTAGCTATATTCAATTCAATCTGGATAGCTGACAAATCAAACCATTATTCCATTCGATTTTATAATTCGATCTAACCACAGGGCCTTCTGGGATATGTCCAAGATGATATTTCAGAAAAGTAGATTAATAGAAGGAAGGCAAATGTAATAGATTCAGACTTAGTATGTATATTGATCTTTATTTTCTACTGTATATTTTAATTCCTTCTTACCAGTATTTTCATGATTAATCTATTAAACATCATATAAAATTTTAATCTACTTAATTTTTATAGGCATTTAAACTAATCAGATCAAAGCTTCCTTTATAAAGAAACTTTACACAAATGCTTAAGAAACACTCTCCTTTTCTATTATACAACTAAAGCTAGAATTAGGAGAGTTTCTTCCTCTAGTATCCAGAAGAACTACAGAAAAGGCAGTAGAAAAGGAATTTAAAAACAAGAAGACAGATATGCTTCTAAATTGGTCTGCATGAAAAGATTATTCATGCAGAGGAATACTGCTTCCTCTCACTTGCCACAACTCAAGCACCAATAAAGAGTAACCACCTACCATGTAAAGTTTGAAGGAATGGACTGTCACCTTTGACTCTTGTATTGTGCTTAAGGCACAGGAAGTTCGACATGGTTGATAAACCCTGGGCTCCACGAAGAGGAGGAGAAAGGAAATTGCTACCAACATATTAGTGTGCCCACTACTAATAGGCTACATTGACTCAACAGCTTCTCAAACCTACAGCTCAGAACCCTCTGATTCTCGTTATTCTGCTGTGCCTTAGAAGCAATGTGAAGTCACTGCTACTACTGCTCCAGGAGTCTTCTTTTCCTTCTGATGACCCATAAAACAACCGACAGTTGCATCCTATAAAAATGTTTATCACCAAACATAGCTATACCTTGTGCTGGTGTACATCCTCTGTGTCTAATGGATTGGCGCTATTTTTTTGGGCTGCAAGATAAAAGAAAATAGTTTCCAGTGGTCAGTTACTAGACTTCTAAAACCCACAAGTTCTTTGCATGAGAATACCAAGTGGAATAACTGAAATTATGCAAACATTTTACATTAAAATTGATACATATAAGATTCCTATAATCTCTAATTTCCATATTAAAAACCAAATACTATCTTAAGAGGGCTAAAAACATTTCTATAGGAAAAGAAAAAAAAGACGCAACAAAATAACTAATACTTAAAATTGATACTAAACTCAGTATATTTTATTTTCCTCATATATATCCAGATATGCCCTCTTCATTCAGTAGATTTTGCAACTGTGTGCAAGCTATTTCTATGTGGGAAAAAAATTCTTTCATAGTTAATTAGATTATTATCATTTCCTAATATATCTGCTTAGTAAAGTCTTAGTTTAAGTACTGCATTCTCTTCAGAAACATACACACGTGGAGAAGGCTAATTACCTTGTGAATGCATAGGGGAAAAATGATGCTTTGAAAAAAAAAAAGAAAACCTAGGTTTACAATAAAAGGAAAGTCCTTTAATGTCTCTCTTAAATACTGAAGGTGGAATCATAGTTACCTACATATACATTTGCCTACGAAAGATAAAAACCTAAAAATAATGGCTTGCACATAGGAGGTATTCAATAAATATTTGATAGAGGAAGTAATAAATGAACACCCTATGTGTGAGACATAAAAAAACCAAACATTTCTTTAAATAAGCTCGAAATGTAAAATACTTTGACAATGATATAAGTGGAAAAGAGAGCATTTTAATTTATTTCTTGGGAATAATTTTCACAATAGCCATCAAGTTACGATGTGCATAAGGAAGCCTGGCATTTATTCATTCACTTCATTCTGGTGAGGAAAGGCAAACAACATGTCCCTCTATTTAAGCAAAGGGGCTGAGAGCACAGTCTCTGGAGACTCACTTTGAGTTTCAATCTTAATTCACTTACTTACCAATTGGATGACCTTGGGCAAGTTTCTTAATGTCTCTACTCCCATAAAATGTCCATAAATGAAAGCTAATAATAGTTCCGACCTTATAAAATTATAAAGATTAAATGATATGACCCATGTAAAGAGCTTAAAGGAATTGCAGGCACACAGAAAGTGCTCCATTATTATTGCTGTTACAATTACTATATTCTAAGAGCATACAATACATGGTGACTTCTCCAAATTTTTGTTCTTAAACAAAAGATTAGAAAAATAATATTTTTCAGCAACCAGTCTGTCAGGCATGGTTCCTAAGAGAATCTGGAAGGAAGAAAGGAGCTTTTACTTCATCCCAGTTTTAAGACTTTATATTCCCTAATATAACCAACCTAGTATACAACTTAACATACAAAAAGACCCAATAAAATAACTAATGCTAATTATCTACTAATAAATATAACTAATACTAAAAATTAATTCCCAGATATAAATTCTGAGGTAGTGAGTTTTAGTCATGAAGCTGTATTCTTTTCCTTCTGCCATTTAGAGCTCCTACCATGTGTTGAGGTATTTTATTTTACATATACTAAGACCAATCCTCACACTAACAATCACATAGATGTGCAGGAAGATGAGTAGATATTACAATCACAAATTCACAGATGAGAAAAGTAGAGATATTAACTTACCCTACACGCTTTATAGCTATAAAGCTAGCAAAAATTAACCTTTGTCCTATGCCAAAGTAGATGTATTTTACCATAAGATAGAAGAGCAGCAAATATATTTTATGAGGAAAGTTCTTTATTCACCATTCCCACGATTAAAAGTTATTCATCTAGAATTTTTTTAATTTTTAATTTTTTTTTAGTTAGAATCTGTCTCACTCTGTCACCCAGAATGGAGTGCAGTGGCACACTCACGGCCACCCCAGCATTGACCTGCTGGGCTTCTGCAATCCTTCCACCTCAGCCTTTCAAGTAGCTGGCACTACAGGCACGCACTACCACACCTGGATAATTTTTTATTTATTGTAGAGATGAGGTCTCACCAAGTTGCCCAGGCTGGTCTTGAACCTTCTGGCTCAAGCAATCCACTCGCCTTGGTCCCCCAAAGTGCTGGAATTACAGGCTGAGCCACTGAGTCCAGCCCAACTAGAATTTTTAAATGAATACCCTTTTTAAACGTCCAGATATTGTTTAAGTAAATCAATTTTGCATTTATATTAAAAACCGGGTTGAAAATTAATGACAAAATTTAAAAGTTCAAACTTAAGAAATATTAAAACCATATGGTGAAGCATGACAATGCAACCCAGTTTAGTACATTCTCTCACAAAGAAAGAATGGGAGCTACGTCTTAAAAAGAAAAGTTTGGAATTCTTTCTCATGAAAGACATTTCCTTGGGTAGGGACAGGAGACTAGAGACCGGCACTAGTGAATAGGAGATTCTGATCTGGATAAAGAGCTAGAATGCTGGAGAAAGCATTCCCAGGAGAGCAAAACAATGCATGTTGCTATTATTTAAAATAGAGAAGTCAAGCAATCAAGCAAATCAAAGCAAAACCTTAAAAATATATATACTTTTGCCTCCAACTGGATATTTTATTTGCAATTTTTCATATAGCTTGAAATGTAAATATGATGATTAATTTATCTCAATGAGTTTTTATAGACCTGGCCTTAACAAGTTACTGTTTGTCTCTCTTCAGGAGTGATTTGGCTAAGAGGGAGGAAGACTTCTGCTCTAAAAAAAAAAAAAATTAATTAATTGCCTCCAGATGACCTTTAATTATCAATAGTAGACCTTCTCTTTATTACAAAATCAGTGTTTTGACCCAGGTCTTAGCTTCATCAGCGGCATTCAAACAATTACATGTCTTGAGCAAGCAAATAATTCATAAAATAAATGGCCATAAAAATAATAAAATGGATCCATTAGTCATAAAGAAAAACCAGTCTCATGACTGGCTATATTCAGATTGCTATATTGCACCTAATTTTCAACAGCAGACAAACCCAGCAATAATTGGAAGAGCTATTTTATATTAACTAGAACCCAGCAGGGATGAGAAGTACTTTACATTTCACTTAAAACCATTCAGATCAGGAAAAGATCTTTCTTAAGAGACTTATCAAAGGGTTTGTGTTAACACTCAATCATTAACCATGATATATAGGTAACATCCACCTTGTTATCCTCTTAGACATAAAGAGGCCTGAGTCATGTGTCTTTTTTTATGTACTCTTATAGGGCCTGAGCATTTCTTCTTACACTCTTCGCTGCAACTGCTTGCATCCTTGTTCCTTATTCATTTTGTTATCATTAGGCTCTAGCGCGGTATACTTGACACACAGCAACACTGAATGAATAAATGATCCTCCAAAAACCCGGATAAATGCCAGCGGAAGTGGGTTAGTGAGCACCAGCTGCTCTGCCTGTCCAGCCCTCAGCCTGACAGGAAAGCTCTCTGGAAAGAGCCCATCGGTTCCTGCTGCCTGGATCCCTGGAGCTCCTTTTACTCTTGACCTTTCCAATGTCTGAATCTTCAGCTTTTCCTCAACTCTTGAGCTGTTCTGCCAAAAAACTCCCTTTTCTGCCTTAAGCTGATTACTTGCCACCAAAGGATTTTGAATTTACAGTGTATCAAAGAGCTGACAAAACAGTCATAGCTGTATTATTTGTTCCAGAGAGAGACAGAGCTGTAGCAGACGATGGGTTTCCACCACCAGCCTACGTTTTGTTCTGATAGGAGAAAACTGAAGGACTTGTAGGGAGGCCCACTCACTTATACTTACAAGGATTCTCAGACTAAACTTTCCTGCGTACAAAGGGAAAATATCAAGGAAAGAAATAAAGATGATAATATTTAAAAGTCTCTGGGATAAAATATATCTTGGGTAAAATTTTATTAAAATACAGTTTAATAAAAGGCAATGAAATATATATACATTTCTTGAATGGAAAGAATTTGTTTCAGAGGACTGACACACTATTTATTTAACAAACATTTGCTGAATGCCTGCTATGCACAAGACACTTTAGTATTCATCAGAGAAAATAAAGATCCTTTCCTTCATAAAATTTAGATTCTGGAGGGAAAAAACAGAAAATTTAAAAAGTCAATTATCTAACACACGAGGTGATAAGTACTACAGGTGACAGAGGTAGGAGTGAGTGTAGTGGTTCTAAAGATATGTCCATACATTTTTTTAAAATCCTCCCTTTAAGAGGGAGAGCTTAAGTCTGCTCCCCTTGAATGTATGCCAGACTTAATGACTCATTTCTAACAAATAGAATATGGCAAAAGTGATGGTATACCGTTTCTGAGATTACCTTATGGAAAACACTGGCTTTTGTCTTAAATACATTCTCTTTCTGTGCTTCCCTGCTCTAAGCTAGCTGGTAGGCTGTCAGCAGCCCACGGAGAAGCTCATATGGCAAGTAACTAAAGTCTTCAGCTGGCAACCATCAAGGACTTCTCAACAACCATGTTTGTAAGCTTGAAAGTAGATTTTCCTGCCCTAGAGAGGACTGCAATCTGTGAGAGACCTTGATCCAGAACCATTCAGCTACACTGGGAGCTAAACTGCTCCCAGAATCCTGACCCTCTGTAACTATGCAACACAAAATATATCTGTTGTTTTAAGCTGCTATATACGAGAGTTTTTATTATGGTGATAATTAACTAATATAGTGAGGGTGAGAAGGGGCAGTTGCAGTATTAGATAGGGTAGTCTAGGCCTCATTGAGAAGGTGACATTTGAACTAAGACTTAAAGGGGGGGTCATATCTGAGGAAGAGCAAGGAAGACTGCATGACTGAAATTAAGTAATGGGGATAGAGAGTTGCAGGAGAAGGAGCTAACTAGAAGGGTGGCCAGCTGAGACAGGAACTTGTAGGCCATTGTAAGGATACTGGTTTTTCTTCTAGATTAAACAAAGAGACACTGCAGAGTTCTGAGCAGAGGAACGTAGTAATGTTAACAACACCCGGGCCTCTGGGAGGCTGAGGTGAGTGGATTGCCTGAGCCCACAGGTTCGAGACCCACCTGGGCAGCAAGACTTCATCTCTACAATAAAATCAAAAAATCAGCCAGGCGTGGTAGCGCGCGCCTGTAATTCCGGCTACTCGGAAGGCTGAGGCGGAAGGATCGCCGGAGTCCAGCAAGTCGAGGCTGTGGTGGCTGGGAGTGGCCACTGCACTCCAGTCTGGGCAACAGAGTGAGACTCCAACTCAAAAAAAAAAAAAAATCTAACAAATGCATTAAAGAGAATATAAAAACAATGTCACATTTAAATTATTTTCACATAATATTTTTTACTGATAATTATAATTGCAGCTGTTTTGCAGTTTAATTTAATAGAGTAATGTTCGGTAAGGCAAAAGTATAACCATCAGAAAAGATTCTTAAGGACCAGATATAAAGAATCCTGGTCATATACATTGAAGAGGATCACACCAAAAACAACTTACATCTCATTAGGTTATTCAGTCTAGGATTATGGGGAAAAAACAAAATTTATAAGAGGTTTCTTAACTGTTTGCAATGTAAAACCCTGGGAAAAGTATTACCTTTCTTTTAGAATGTTATTATGTGCATTTGCACATTAAGTCAGTGTAACTTAAAAGAATGAAGCAAAGATACCACTGGATGAATTTTTCTCAAGACTTATGGGGAATGTAAACTTAATTTCCATAACTTTTTATTGATATGACTAACAGCTATAACAGGGTAGCTGTTATATCTTACCTGATGTAAGATATTTTTTATGTTTAGAAACATATCTCTCAAGAAGATGCTTCATACGTGAATCCTTGGCCTCATCCAAAGCACACTTTCCATTGTCACCTCTATATAATGGGTCTGCTCCGTTCAAAAGAAGTAACTCTGCCACCTAGAAAAAAGATTGTTCACATAAGGGAGTTCAGACTAAGGGGATATTACTGTAAATGTATGCTCGTTTACAACTCTAAGTTGTAAACTCAAATATTTATTTCAACCATATAGAACTTGTGTCTATCTAACATCCTTGCCCAATTAAAAAAAAGAATCAATGCAGCTGCTACTGAATCATAACTTGTTGACATATAAATCTCTTCTCTTATTAAAAAAAAGAACTTAAAGAAAGAAAAAGAGAAAGGAGAGAGAGAGAAAGAGGTAAGAAGGAAAGAAAGAAAGAAACAGAAAGAGAAGAAAAGAACGAGGGAAGGAAGGAGGGGAAGAAAGGGAAAGGTGGGGGGGGGAAGGTAGGCCGACAGGAAAACAGGAGGGTTTGGGGCAGAAATGCCCGTGGTTCAGCTGCTGGTGAAATGAAGTTAGCAAATACGCCAAGAATTAGGACTGGGTTTCTTTTTTTTCTTTTTTCTTTTCTTTTGAGTTGGAGTCTCACTGTCGCCCAGACTGGAGGGCAGTGGCTGCTCCCCGCC
>NW_007258201.1:159361-196154 GCF_000164805.1 Carlito syrichta | reverse complement strand
AGATGAGGTCTCGCCTGCCCCAGGCAGGTCTCAAACCCGTGGGCTCAGGCAATCCACTCACCTCAGCCTCCCAAAGGTGCGGGATTACAGGCTGAGCCACCGAGCCCGGCAGGACTGGGTTTCTATAGTAACAAAAGTAATTTATTTTTTAGTTTATGTTTTTTCAAAACAGGGTCTCATTCTGTCAACCAGGCTGGAGTGTAGTGGTCCAATCATAGCTCACTATAGCCCTAAATACTATCACAAGTGTCCTTATAAGAAAGAGGCTGAGGAAGATATCTCTCTCTCTCTCTCTCTCTCTCCACAAAAGGGCAATGAAAAGACAAAGGCAGACTGAAGTGATGTGGCCACCAGAAGCTGAGAGAGGCAGGTAACAGAGTATCCTCTACAGTAAGAGGAAAGAATGAAGATCTATTGACACTCTGATTTTAACCCAGTAATACTCTTCTCTTATTAAAAATTTTGGACTTTTGGCAAGAATTGCGAGAGAACATATTTCTGTTGCTTTAATCCATCCAGTTCGTGGTAATAGCTTACAGCAGTCACAGTATGCCAATACAGATTTGAGTATCAGAAAGTGGGATGCTATTATAACAAATAAATAAAAATGGAAGTGGCTTGGGAGCTGGATGAGTAGAGGCTAAAAGAATTTTGAGGCACATGATAGGAAAAGCCTGAATTGCCTTGAATAGATATTTGGTAGAAATACAGATGTTGAAGGCTCTACCAAGTGAAAACTCAAGAGGAGCACAGTGGAGAAAAATCTGTATCATCTTAGAGAATACATACATCATAATAAACGAAATGTTGGTGCAAAAATGAATGTTAAAGGCACTACTGGAAAGGACGCAGAAGGAAATGTAGAACACATGTTTAGAAACTAGAGGAAAGGAGAGCCTTGTTATATAGTGGCAGAAAGCCTAGATGTGTCCAACAAGTTGTGTGAAAAGTAGAACTGGTAAGTGATACTAGTTGGATTTTTGGCTGAAGTGATTTCCATTAAAGCATTGAAGATACTACTTGGTTTCTTCTTGGGCCTAGAGTAAAATGTGAAAAGATAAATTGAGGAAAGAACTGTTAGGCAAAAAGAAACCAAAGCATGATGATTTGGGAAATTCTGAGTCTATACAGATTGGAAAAACATGATAAAATTTGGAGATTCCTATAAGAAAAGGACGCTCTGGAGAGAAGGCCAAGGGTATCACTGGAAAACGTTTGCTAGTGTTGAAGAGTGTAGGCATGTGACTCATGGGCTCACTCAACCATCTCAGCAGAAGGCAGGAAAATTTATGGGATTGTGGAAAGATCTGTGAAAGATCCTGTTGTCTGCTGGTATGAATCCTCAGACAGACATGGAAAATTCACAGGGTTTTTTAAAAATGCAATGTCAGCAGAAACACTACACACCTGGACCGAAAGAGACATAATGAAATAGAGGACTGTCAAAATTATAGAGGCGGAATATAGGTTAATAAAACTACTGACCTGCAAGTGTATGCTACTCTTCAAAAGAAAAGGAAGGATAACACCAAGAGCAGAGAGCAGGCAATGACTGAAGGGTAACAGCTGGATGTGATATTATAGAGGCAGACCAGCCAGAAGCTCAATAGGGAGATCAGAGACTAAGACAGTCAAAGAGATCCCATCTAAAACTATAGTCATCCTGATGGTCCTCTGAGGAGACACTGGAGAGAAAACTTCTAAAGTTACTACTTGTAGGATAAATTCATATACTCTAAGCCACACCAGATCCAATAGTAAAAGATGAAAACTTTGCTGGTTCAGGGTTAAACAAAACTTCTGATCAATTATTGACCACTAAATGATCTTGAACCAGAAGTATTCTACAGAAAACCATATTAAAGATAAAAACAAGAAAAAACTATCTGGAGCAGGATAAGAAGGTTGTACATTGTAGGTGAAATAGATTTCACTGACTTAGTCCAGCTAAGTCACCAAATAAACATGCAAGCAAACAACAACCCTACTTGGCATGTGGGTTGGGGAAAATCAGCATCCAGAGTTGCTATATTAGGTAAAATGTTCAGTTTTTTTAGCAGGAGAGAGAGAGAGAGAGAGAGAGAGAGAGAGAGAGAGAGAGAGAGACAGAGACAGACATGTAAAAAAACAGTAAAGTGTGACCCACACACAGGACAAAAGCCACAGAAATTGCTTTGAGAGGGTCTATATTTACATACAAACACTCCAAATAGCTATTTAGGTATGTTCAAAGAACTAAAGAAAACCATGTTTAAAGAATTAAAGATATGATGACAATGGTCTATAAAAGGAAGAATATTAGTAAGGGGATAAAAGCTATACAAAAGAATCATATGGAAATTCTAGAGTTAAAAAGAATAATAGCCGAAATAAAAAATTCATCAGAGGGCCTCAATAGTGGGTTTAAGCTGGCAGAACAAAGAATCAGTGTATTTGGAAATAGATTAATAAAGATTACATATTCAGAAGAACAGAGAAAAAAGTGAAAGAAAAAATGAACAGAGCACCAGAGATAAATAAAACAGCATATACATAATGAGAGCTTCAAAAGGACAGAGAGAGAAAAATGAGTAGAAAAATATCCAAAGTAATAATAGCTGAAAACTTCCTATATTTAGTACAAAGAATTAATCTACACATCTAAGCAGCTCAATAAATAGGATAAAGGGATACGCATTTAGACATAATCAAAATCAAAATGCTGGAAGTCATAGATAAAATCATGAAAGCAGAAAAAAAACCTAAAAATGAATGTATCATTTAGATGGGAACTGCAATAAAATTAGCATCTCATTTCTTATTAGAAACAATAGAAGCCAGAAGAAAACAGGATGAGATAGTTAAAAGCTGAAAGAAAGAAAAAACTGTCAATCAAGAATCTTCTATCTAGCAAAACTATCCTTCAAAAATGAAGGCAAAATAAAGACATTTCCAGATAAAGAAAAGTTGAGAGAATATATTGGTAAAAGACTTATCTTAAAAGAAATACTAAAGGTATTTGTTTGGGCTGAAAGCAAGTGACAGTAATTCAAAGCCATATGAAAAAACAAAGCACACCAGTAAAAGTAATTATATGGGTAATTAGAGGAGATATTATGATTGTATATTTATTTTCCTTTATTCCCTTAACTGATTTAAAAAGCAATGGCACGAAGCTATATGCATATTGTATTATAAGGCCTGTAACATATATACATGTAATATACTTGACAATAACCACACAAAGGAAGTAGATAAGAATAAAGCTAAATTGGAATAAAAATATGATACCAGATGCTAACTTGAATTCACAGGAAAACATGTACAGAACCAAAAATGAAAAATAGGAAGCTTAATATAATAAACTCTATAAATAAATACTTGCTTTCCTTTCTTATCTCAACTTCTCTAAAAATACCCATATATTATATAAAGTAATTTTTGTAACAATACACTGTGGCATTTATAATATATGCAGACATAATATGTGTAACAGGAATAGAACAAAAATTGAGCTACATAAGAATACTATTTCTATATCTCTCTGAGATTAAATTAACATAACTCTGAAGTCAATTCTGATAAGTTACGATGTATATTGTAAACCCTAGAGCAATTATTAAGAAAAAAAACCTCAAAAATATAGTTTAAAAAATCATTAATGGAATCAAATTGTTACAGTAGAAAATACTCAATGCAAAACAAAGCAGTAAAGAAGAAAAAACTACAAAAAGATGAGACAGACTGAAAACAAAAAGCAAAATGGCAGATGTAAATCCAATCATATCAATAACAAAATTAAATAAAAATGGATTAAACAACCCAATCAAAAGGCTGAGATTACCAGAATGGATTCTTTTTAATATCAAACTACATATCTTATATTTGATATACACTTTAAATTCAAAGATACAAACATAATGAGAGTAAAAGGATTGAAAAAAAGAAATACTATGCAAACAGCAAGAAAGCTGGAGTGGATATACTAATATCAACTAAAGTCAACTTTAAAACAAAGAACAATGTACTAGAGAAAAATCAGGGATATTTTATACTGATAAGAGTTAATCCATAAAGAAGATATAACAATTATACTCCTATGTTTACCTAACAACAGAGTCCCCAAACACATAAAGCAATCAACAACCAACAAAATTGAAGGAGGAAATAGACAATTCAATGAGGATTGTTGGATACTTCAGTATCCCACCTTCAATCATGGAGAAAACAACTAGACAATAGATCTACAAGAAAATCTAGTCCATATCCTATTTTCCCAACTGCCCCACCAGCATATGTTATAGCTGTTTTGTGGAAATGGATCCAATCATGGTTCAGTATTGTTTTCTCACTTTTTTTCCTTTAAATATTGACTTTTGCAGCATCCAGGCAAATTTTTCTTGTGGAATATGCTGCATTTTTGAATATACCGATTGTTTCTTTCTGGGGACATAATTTGCTCCCTTACCTTTCATATTTCCTGTAAATTGGGAGTTAGGTCAGAGTAACTTGAGAGATTTGGTTTATAACTAATATGTAACATGTTTCTCATTTTGTCTTTTGCTTTAAATAAAAACTAATAAGCTCTTGTGTCTTACTTTATGAAAGAGATAAGGGTAAAAAGCATCAGTCCAAAGTAAAAAGAGAAGTTTCTCTCTGTTCAGCCTATACAAAGAAACATTTGTTTTATTTGAAATAATTGTATCATCAGATGCACACATGTGCCACAATTGATAAAAATGATGGAAGTAATAGTACTTCTAATAATTCTCCTAAGTGAAAAACACAAACTCCTCTCTAGCAAACCAATGTGGTTTACTAGAGAATCTGGCACTGAAAACTATGTTAACCCCAAGCTCTGCCAATATTTTTCTACTCATTCCTACTGCTTTCATCACTTCAAGCCCTTATGATCAAATAATCCATATCATAGAAGTGGCACAAAAAAATACAACTCGGAAAATATGAGACATGAAGTCACAACAGAGGACAACAATCTAAATGGAAAAGCTATAAAATGTCTAGGAGAGAAAAACGCCATGCCACACACAGGAACTATATGAGCCAAATCCTTTAAAAATTAAGACTCAGCAACTTAATAATTCTGCTTTTCACACTATTTTATACTAGCAATTTAATGCTAGATAGGAAAATTGAGAGCAATAGTAGATACGATTAAATCTATTAATTCCTATACAAGCCATGTACAAGAAAAAGATAAAGAAATTATGCCTGGATCTTTACATTCTGTTCAGCAAATACAGAATGCATTGCTTTCCTTCAAGAAAAATAGTGCTATAAAGAGGCTGTCCCCACAAAAAGTTGATCTCTGAAGGTTTTGTGACAAATAATAAACCATGAGAAAGAGGAATGGAGGAAGAGAAAAGGCAGAAGTGAGAGCCTTACTCTTCTGAAAACCTGGGATGGCAATCTCAAAGGAGTGAAGTCAGTAAGTAATACTTAGGCAGTCTATTTCACCAACTTTCTGTACTTACCAATTCTCTCTATAGGAATTGGTATACTATGAATTCTGAAGCCTGCGTATGTACCTTCTAACTTTAAAAAGCTCTCTTCACAAAAGGGTAATGAATAAATGTGTTTTCATTGTGTTTCATTCATTGTGTTTTTCCCCTACTTTAAACCTACATTTAGGTTCTGTACTAGTTATTTGCTGCTACCTAACAAATTACCCCATAACGTAGTGGCTAAAGGCATAGGTGGGTATCTCTGTCTGAGAGTCTCTCGTGAGGTTGTCAAGATATTGGCTGGGAACACAATCATCTAACAGCTTGACTGGGCTGAAGAATCTATTTCTAAGATGGCTCACTCACAACTGCAGGCAGGAACTATGTTCATTGCCACACGGACCTCTCCAAAAAACTGCTTGAGTATCCACACAATATGACATCTGGCTTCCCCCAGGGTTCATGAACCAAGAGAGAAAACAAGGAGGAGGCTATAATACTTTTAAAGCTAACCTTAGAAGTGATTTATGTTATGTCCTTTTGTTAACAGCAAGTCACTTAAAACTCCAACCCACACACCTGAGAAGGGGAATCAGGTTCTAACTTTTGAAGAGAGGAATGTTAAAGAATGTGTAGATATATTTTAAAGCCACCACCACAGGTTATGAATCTGGAGCCATTGAAGTAGGAAGAGAAATCTCAGTAAGTGGCTGGCATCACAGTTCTCATTTATTTAAGGCAAGTTCCTTAAGGAAATACACTTCTATTCAAAGGCTGCCTGTGGATTTTCACCTGCAACCGTGCTATCAAATCAAGTGCTTCCCCTTCCCTCGTGAATAAGCTGACCTCCCTGCATGAGAAGCTAGCAGACAGAGAAGTAAATTCTTTCAAGTAAAGGCTGTTATAACCTTAATCTGAAAATCTGAAACCTGAAATGCTGCAAAATCTGAAACTTTGAGCACATGAGGCTACAAGTGGAAAATTCCCCACCTGACCTCTTGTGATGAGTTGCAGTCAAAACACTGGTGTACAAAACACAATTTACTCACAATTTACTCACAAGGGAAAAAAGAAACTCTTGGCACCCTTCAGCTGTGAGATGGCTTTTCTGGACATGCCCGAATTCCCTCATGCAAGGACACCCAAAAGGGCAATAATGTGGCACAGGTGCACACCAGACATGCCAATGGCAGGTTTCCCGTGATGACCCACATGAAGCCCAGCCTACGTGCATTACTCACTGTGGTGTTTTGCTTATTCTCTGTTCTGTGGTATAAAGATATGGTTAAACATGCCAAAAAGCCTCATGACAACATAGGATAAGGCATATATTCCAAAATTTGAAAAAATCTGAAATTCTAAATGCTGCTCATCCCAAGCATTTTGGACAAAGAATACTCAGCCTGTCCTCGAAAAGACAGTAGACAGTATTCTGACTATTCATCTCTAATGGGATATATGCTAAGAATAAAAATAACTACCTAAAAACTTCATTAGTAGTTTTATTAACAGTCATACTGTAAGTACATTATATGATAAAGAAATATGTAATTCAATTACTGAATTAAGAAACAAATATTTAGGCAACCCCCTCAGGTCCCCTCCCACTATGGGAGCTTTTCTGTTCTCTTAATAAATCCTGCTTTCAAAAAACACAGAAAGAAAAAGAAACAAATATTTAGCATAAGAAAAAAAGAGATACAAGCAGAGAATGAAAGTGAAGTATAAATCTATACTATTAAGTCTGAAATAAAAATCAGTATGAACTCATATTTTTTCTTTCTAAAATAATGTATTTCACTGAAAATGCTTAAAAGCAATAACATCCGACTGTAATGAGCATACTTAGCATCCAGACTTTGACCTCTAATAGACTTTTCATTAAAACAGAACTATTTACAGAAAATATCGGAAGAAGGAAGTTAAACAACACCACAAAAATAAAATTAGCCAGATCCAGAATTTGGGAAATTCTATAGGACAAATAACCAAGTTGCTTTAACAAATAGGAGACAATTAAAAAGCCTTCCTGGCTACATACAGTGGCTCACTGTAATTCCATTACTTTGGGAGATTGAAGCAGAAGGACTGCTTGTGCCCAGTTCGAGATCAGCCTGAACAACAGAGTGAGACCTCATCTCTACAAAAAAATTTTAAAAAATTTAGCTGGATGTGGTAATTCACACCTATGGTCTCAGCCACTCGGGAGGCTGAGGCAGGAGGATCACTTGAGTCCAGGAGGTCGAGGCTGTGGTGAGACATGATATGCCACTGCACCCCAGTCTGTGTAATAGAGTGAGAACTCAACTCAACTCAACAAAATGAAACAAAACAAAACAAAAAACCTCTTTGTATATAGAATAAAGGAAGAACTGCTGTAGATTAAAGCATCTGTAAGAGACATAAACACATATGATGTATGACCTTGATGAATCCTGATTCAAATAAAAATCTGCTATAAACACATATTTTTTAGATAACCTAGGAAATTTTACTGTAGACTGGGTATTAAATGGTATTAGGAAACTACTAGTTTTTAATTAGGTGAGATTATTTTGTAGGTATTTAAAAATGTCCTTAACTGTTAGAGGGGCGGGCTCAAGTATTTAGGGGTAAAATGATATGCTATGTGGGATTTCTTAAAAATACTCTAACAACAAAACACAGTCCATGTTCCAACTCAGTGAGGTGCTTCTGACTCTTTACAGAATAGAATGCATAATAAATTCTTACAAGAGAGCTCACTGCAGACACACAGACTGAATAATCACCATGTCTGAGAGTTATTTTTGCAATATATGTGAATTCCAATAACATTCCCAATAACGTCTCACACACATACACACACACACACACATCATAGGACACCTCACCAAATAAAAGCCTCGCTAAAATTGTGATAGCTTATATCAATGTCGTTTTCCTCACCTGCTAACAAGTAAGCCTAATAAAAGAGAAATAAAGGTTCGTCTGGCATGGCTTGTTCTTAGTGATGCCTAACATTCTCAAAGACCACACATTCTTGCCTATGTCTCCCAACCATATATTTCATAAATGTTGCAGGTTTTTCTAAGGAACAGCGCTGAGCCGATCATCTGTGTTTCTCAAATTCCAGTTTTGCCACTTTTAAAAAACGCATTTATTTTTAATAGTTTTAAGATGTAATTCACAAGCCACACAATCCACCTATTTCAAGGATATAATTATTTTTTAGCATATTAAAAGAGATATATATCAATACAGTCTAATTTTGGAACATTTTCATTGCCTCCAAAAGAAACCCTTTAACTATTAGCTGTCACTCCACATTCTCCACTCCCTACTTCCCA
Organism: Carlito syrichta; assembly: GCF_000164805.1. Lineage (NCBI taxonomy): Eukaryota > Metazoa > Chordata > Mammalia > Primates > Tarsiidae > Carlito > Carlito syrichta. The sequence goes on along the minus strand of NW_007258201.1, from coordinate 187,381 downwards.
TCCCTGATCTGTTCTATAAATTTGACTGTTATGGCTATTTCAAATAAATATAATCACATACTATGTGGGTATGATTTTTTCACTTTTTAGAAAATAGGATGCTATCTTTTAGTATCTCTCCAACATAACAGTCAATGACTGTAAGATAATATATTCGAGTTTCTTCAACTCTGTGGAATGTTAATAGTTCACTCTTCAGGTGCTATGACCAGCATCAGGTTCCTAAGACTTTCCTGTTGACATCTTTAGTTAGACACCTAAGGCACTGGAGCCCGCTCACACCAAGAGTCCAGGCCATTTGTCTGATCATCTTTGCCTCGTCTAAGAGATTCCTCAAGGTAGGCCCAGATCCTCACCTGAGGTTTCCACTATCCATCCTCCAAAACCATGCCCCATTTCACTTCAATTCTCAAAGCTGGTTGCTAATGCTATGTCAGTCCAGAACTGAACTGGAGTTTTGTCACTCTCTTGGACAGGGGGAGGTAGCTTGTTGGCTCTTCCTAGCCAAAAAAATATGGAAGTTAAAAAAAAAAGACTGTGACTTCATCCTGTCCACTGGGTTTTAGTTTTAAATCTTATGACCATCCCTACACTTCCATCCCTGCCTTGTCATTCTCTTTTCTCCCACCATTAGTCAGAATACGCCATGGTCAGGAGCACATGAGCTGTAGGAAGACTGGAGGCTAGCAAGAGGGACTGTGGTAAATAGGGAACTGGATTCTGGAACTGGCGCCCTATGAGTCAGGTGGTTGGCGGTTCATTTTATATCATCAAGGGAACCAGACAAGACTGTATATCTGCAAAGGCCAAATAAGACACAGCCAATGCTAGCCTGTGAGGCAGAAATTGACTAAAGCCAAGTTGCCAAGGAGAGCAAAGGAAGAATTGGGAAAGAAAAGAAGAAAAAATAAAGTACTCCAGGGTTCACATTACCCAAAGGTAGAAAACCCAAGGACAGATCAGCCCTGGCAAGTGAGGGAACAAATGGGCCTTGAGGCTAGAGAGAAAGAAGAGCTTTGAAGTGAGGTTTCTCTGCTGAAAGCCAGAGTTGAAGAAAGGATAAAGGAGAGAGAAAATGTTCACAATGTCACTGTCCAAGCTTGCATTCTTCTGGTCATTACTTTAGGTCCTAAGCAGAATTCTCTCCCCAAAGTCCTCTATACAATATGCAAAAATGACCACGCACCATCAATAAATATATTATCAAAAAAAGCAAAACTGCCTAAACCCTTCTGAAATAGTGTTTCACATTATGAAGGACTATGCTCTGTCTATGGCCACGGCTCCTGGAAGCCTGCCCCAAGGCAACCTGTGTTAGGCATTTCTTCAGGAAATATGCAGAACAAATCTTCCTGAGCCTATCTAATTAGCCCCCTTTCCCACTCTAGAAGTTTTTGAACCCCAAGGCAACTTCCAATTCCCAAAAAAGTAACAAGATATCTTCAGCAAGTGCTCAGTCCTGCAATGTAGGAAAATGTGTAGGAAGCTCATATATATATATATATGATTTATGAGATAAACAATGTATACTAGAATTCATAATCTTAATGTTACTATTTATTGCATTTACTATTAACCAACTGGCATGAAATTACAGTATTCTGATATTTTAGCCAGCAGTACAGCTGTACTGGTGTGCACTGGCTGATCATTAACTCTGGAAAGTTTTCATCTCTTATGCTGACTCTGAATGTGACATTAGAATTTCCAAACCTGTAGACCTCTGATCAGGACTGGACATCATTGTATAATACTCTATAAGAAGAAAATATTGTTTTAAACTCTATAAAGCACCATATGAAAAGAGTCTTAAAAAATGACAAGTTAAAAAATACTGTGTGTGACCAAAAAATATGCTGTATAGTTAATAAAATGGCATCTACCAAATTAGGCACAACAAACGCATCACACAGTAAAATGTAACTATAAACTCTGAATATTCACTAGCAGAATGAAATGAAACTGAAATTCCTGTATTTTTTTCTACTGTATGGTTCAAGAGATATTCAACATTTGCAAATGTATCATTTGCTCTGCAGACAAAAGCACCACAATACCTTATAATGTCCATGCAACACAGCATCATATAGGGGAGTAATCTGGTACATTCCTTTGAAATTTACATCTGCTCCACCTTTTAATAGTTCACTTGCTGTCTGATAAAACCCTCCTACACTAGCTTCATGAAGTGCTGTCCAACCTATTATACAAACAAAATGGAATTAGTTTATATTCAGGATCTGAGTAATGGTTTGTGCTACCCTTAAAAAAACCCTCTCATTCTAGCTTGTTTCTTTATAAATATTTGTGTTATAAGACAAGATAATACCACCATAATAGCTCACTGTATTATTTGGGGGGGTTCAATCAATCTGAAGGACAAATCAAACTCCTACCCCTCAATTTTGTTGTAGGAAAATATGAAAAAAGTAAAATATTTGAATGCAATCATGACCTCTCCAAATAAAAAGGCTGTATAGAGGTCATTATCAACTCATAGAAAATGCTGGTTGCAGGTTACTTTTAGCAGAGTTGCATTTTTAAAAAATAGCAGAGATGAGGGAATTTTTATTTCTTGTTCAAGGTATTTCTATTAAAGTAAGCCAGATGGTTGGATTACACATCAGTCAGTTCAAAAGTATATATTTCTTTTTCTTCTTCTTTAAAAAAGCTGAGGCTGGGCTTGGTGGTTCAGCCTGTAATCCCACGCTGAGGTGAGTGGATTGCCTGAGCCCAGGGGTTCAAGACCCGCCTGGGCAACTTGGCAAGACCTCATCTCTACAATAAAGAAAAAAATCAGCTGGGCATGGTAGCGTGTGCCTGTAATTCTGGCCACTTGGGAGGCTGAGGCAGAAGGATTGCCGGATCCCAGTAGGTGGAGGCTGCAGTGGCTGGGAGCGGCCACTGCACTCCAGTCTGGGTGACAGAGTGAGACTCCAACTCAAAAAAATAAGATAATAATAATAATATTAATAATAATAATAAAGCTGTTTATAGTAGTTCAGCTAGCAAACCACAAACTACTGCAAGAAAACCAGCCATACACATAAAATTCTTTTACTTTGTTAGTCAAAGACAATGGTATAGGTTATATACATGTATCAAATTCCAATCAATCATATGATAGATGTAAGAACACCTAAAAGTTGCATTTTTAAAAAGCAGAGAAGGGAAAGCCAGGCATGGTGGCTCCAGCTATTTAGGAGACTGAAGTGGGAGGATCACCTAAGCCCAGGAGTTTGAGACTGTGGTGAACCATGATCATGCCACTGCACTCAAGCCTAGGTGACAGAGTAAGACCCTAACTCAAAAAAAAAAAAAGAGAAAGAAAAAAATGCAATTTATGGCTGGGCACGGTAGCTCATGCCTATAATCCTAATACTTTTGAAAGCTGAGGCAGGAGTATTACTTGAGCCTAGGAGTTTCAGACCAGCCTCAGCAACATAGCAAGACCCCTTCTCTACTTTTTTTTTTTTTTTTAGTCAGAGTCTCACTCCCTTGCCCAGGCTGGAGTGCAGTGGCACACTCACGGTCATCTCAGCGTCAACCTGTTGGATTCAGGCGATCCTTTCGCCTCAGTCTTCCAAGTAGCTGGAACTACAGGTGTGTGCTACCATGCCTGGCTAATTTTTTGATAGATTGTAGAGACGAAGTCTCACCAAGTTGCCCAGGCTGGTCTCGAACCCATGGGCTCAGGCAATCCTCCTGCCTCACCTCCTAAAGTGCTGAGATCACAGGAGTGAGCCACCAAACACAGTCTTAAATTGCATACTAAAAGAGTATATCACTAGCTCTTTTCAGAAATTCTCCATAAACCAGGGTTTCTCAATCTCAGGCCTGACATTTTGGGCTTCATGTTTCTTGGTTATTCTGAGAATCACAGAATGTTTAACAGCATCTCTGGCCTCAACCCACCAGATGCCAGGAGCAACTCCTATCCCAGTTGTCCCAGTTGTAACAACTGAAAATGTTCACAAAAATCCCCTGAGTGCATGGGATAGGAGAAGGAGGAATCACCACAGTTGAGAACTACTACCATAAAATGTGATAGATCGAGTTTCTTCTATAATACTAATTATAGTCTTGAGGAAGAAATGAAGATCACCAAAAATATATATACTTAACAGAGGTTTGCTTTTCCTATATAGTTCCTTAAAAGGTACATGGCTGTTTAAAGCAACAAACAACATTATATTTTAATATTTATAATGTATATAACAAATAATAGCTATACCATAAAGGGTGAGAGAATAAATGAACCATATACATGAATATATATAAATTTCCATGTTCTTAACATTTCCTATGAAATATTACAATATTAACTCTAAGATAACTGTGAAGCAAAAGAGGTATATGCTTGATACCCAGAGTAACCATGAAAAAAATACCCCAAAGACAAAAAAACAAAAAACAGATTAAGTACACAGAAAACAATCAGTAAAATGGTAGATCTAAATCCAACTATTTATAGTAAATTAACTAATCACTCCAATTTCCAATTAAAAGGTACAACTGGCAGAATAGGAAACAAATGAATTTAAAAAGCTATCTACAAGAAACACACTTAATATATAAAGACACAGGTTGAAAAGGATAAAAAATATATAGCAAATAAGCAATAACCACAAAAAGGCCAGAATATCTATATTAATATTATATACAGTAGACTTTAAGATAAAATGTATTACCAAGCCATAAAGATATTTCATAACAATGAGTCAGTTTATCAGAAGACTTGACAATCACAGCTGTGTATTGTACCTAATAGCAGAGCTTCAAAATATAAGAAGCAAAAATTGGTTTAAAAAAAGAGAGAAATAGACAATTCCACAATCACAGTTGTGACTATTTTAACATCTAAGAACATGATAAATTAACTAAACAAAAAAATCAGTAAAGACACAGATTATTCAAACAACATAAACACCTTCATCTAACTGACATTTATAAACATTACATCCAACAATTATTTTGGGTATTAAGAGTTTTTCTTTTAGCTTACTTCCTTATTGTCACCTTGTGTTCTGATAAAGAATTAATGAATGCAATTAATTTTTTAATAGAAGACAAAGACATCATAAAATATAAATGGGGCCTTTAAAATGCCAGTGTTACCTATGAAAATACCACAGGCCTATTATTACAGCATTTAATTTCTTTCTTACAAGGCACTTAGCCTTTTTTAATTGTATCACAAAATAAACATTTAAATCATCCTAGTAGAAATTATTAATCTTTTTGTTTTCACAGTATCTGATACATAGGAGGCATTCTGTAAAAGCACACTATATTGAACTGATGTTTCATGGAAGTCACACACCTCTTGACAGTAGTTCTTGAATATGTGTGTGTGTGTGTGTGTGTGTGTGTGTGTGTGTGTGTGTGTGTGTGTGTTAGAGAGATGGGGGAGGGAGGAAGGGAAGGAGGAAGGGAAAGAGAGATTGTTACTTTTGGGAAGCAAAGTGATGGTTGCATTTCTAAACAAACATTGCAGGTGATTCTGTTGAAACTGGTTTGCAGACAACCCTGTGGAAACATTGCCATCTGTAATTCTGTGGGATATGGTAAGCAGAAATAAAGATGGAGCTAAGATGCAAAGTGAGAAAGAAGAGAACACGAGAGTTCATAAAGCATGGAAAATATGATAAAGAATTCATGAAGGCTACAGAAGTGCCCGTGGCAGTAAGAAAAAGGTATATATTAACTGGCTGTAGACAAGCAAGGTGCAGTCACTGAGAATGTTAATGCTGGCACAGAAAAAAAAGACCAATTAAAAGTTACACATTATGAGATACTTGGGAAATCCATAAAACCCTGATTACAGTGTCAACCTAGGCCTTGTTAAAGTAGTACTAGAGGTACACGTGTAATCATCTGCTTGACCATGGATTTTGTTGTGCCACCTCTGTGTACCATAAGACTTTTTGCACTGTTTCAGAAGCTGATCACGTTTAGACACTATAGGAAAAGTATGGACACCCAAAAGCACCATCCAGGTTGGCCTAGTGCTGTTTAGTATGTTAAGAATTTAAGTACCCTTAAGAAATCACTCCTCTCCAGTAGAACATGTCAGCTTCTACCCAGAAGAAAGATCACACCAGCGACCAAGGCTTGCAGAAAGACTCATCTTTCTGAGCTCCCCTTCCCACTCTCTGGGCTTCAGACTCTATTCTCTCCATTTCCCTAGACACTGCTCCTGCTTTACATCTGTCATTTCATTACAAATTTTTCCCGGTAGCTCAGCGTGCCATCAGCTTTTTCCAGCATTTGACCTCATTTCTCCTCCATTCAAGGCTGAGTTTCACAGCAAAGCCAGCCCCAGGAATCTGCCTTCTGTATGCCCCTGTGCATGACCCACCTGGAATAACCTTCGAAGGATAAATATAATGCTCTTCTCCTGCCATCCACTGAGGAGACAGTGGGGATGAGCTACTTAAGTAGGAAAGTTACCTGAAAGCCTTCTGTTTGGAACTTGCCTTAGGTCCCACTCTGCTATACTTTCACAGGAGTGATTCAACTAAAACCACAAACCACTCTCAGGATAAGCATGGGTGGCAACCCTAACCTACCAGCATAACTTGGCTGATTAACATTTCCACCGCTTTTTATACAATGATGAACAAGGTCAGCATCATCATGCAGAGCAGCCCTATACAGTAAGTTCTCTCCAAAAACGTTTCTCCGGTTAATGCCAGAGAGAGATGTTTTATTCATCTTCATTTTTTCTGAAATGAAGGAATGAACAGAAGTAAAAAATCCTTATTTGAATATCAGGAGGAATACAAACTACAGACTTCAAACTAAAAACTTCATAAATGTAGGTAACAGGATTAATTCAATCAACAATCTAAAAGTAAGGTATATTATTATGGAAGAGTATTTATCCATTAACCTAACTCAAATGTTATCTACAAACAAAAGGAAAAAGACGTGTCATTAGTTTAAAAATATTTATAGTAAATTATAAATCATGATAAGCAGTAAGTGTTGACTGAAACCCCATGAAAAGTGCATATATGAGAAAACATTATTTCCTCAAAAGTTCTGGTAAAAAGATTATTTAAATCCAGAATGATATATTATCAAGTTTAATGAAACGCTATAACACCCAATGTTTTATAAAACTCTGAGGAGAAACTCTCAGAGGCATATACAAAAGATACAAAAACTAACCCGGTGAGACTAAAAAAGGGAACGCTAAATTTTCTTTATTTGCTAAAAACAGCTGTTTTAAGTAAAGAACAATGGCCTTGATCTATGTAACAGTTTTTATTTCCTAAGCCAGGAAATGCATAATTAAAATAATTTTCTAGGCCGGGCTCGGTGGTTCAGCTTGTAATCCCAGCGCTTTGGGAAGCCAAGGTGAGAGGACTGCCTGAGCCCGCGGGTTCGAGACTCATCCGGGTAACTTGGTGAGACCTTGTCTCTACAACAAATAAAAAATTAGTCGGGCATGGTAGTGCGTGCCTGTAGTTCCAGCTACTTGTAAGGCTGAGGCGAAAGGATCACAGGAGCCCAGCAGGTCACGGCTGCAGTAGCTGGGAGCGTGCCACTGCCCTCCAGCCTGGGTGACAGAGTGAGACTCCAACTCAAAAAAATAAATAAAATAAAATAATTTTCTAGAGGACACACATCAAGTATCACTTCTCTACTGTGCCTCCTAAAATACTGAAGTTCCTCAGTTGGATGCTCCAAATTCTGTCAGATGTTTAGGCAGTACTATCTGAACTTTCTGAATTTCAGAATAGCTTTAAATAGTTTTCCCAGTTTTGATCTAACTAACTTCCCATATCCTAAAACCTCACAAAGGTAACTGAGAGCGGCAGCAGTTTTCTTAATGGACCTTAATGTAACTGCTTTGCCTTTTATCTGATGCCATCCATTCAGTCCCACAATACAACAAACTGCTGAATATTTGAGCCTACCTTTCTGCACATTAGACTAACTGCAAAGCATTCTTCTCCCGCCAAATAAGTTGTATGAGTAGAAACACTTATTACAATTATGTAATTTTCTTGTCTTAGGGGGAAAGCATTTGGTCTTCCACCGTTAAGTATGATAGTTATGTTTTTTGGAGAGCCCTCTGTCAGGTTGAGGACGTTCCTTCAGTTTGCTAAGAGTTTTCATGAGAAACAGATGTTAAGTGTTGTCAAATGCTTTCTCTGCATCTATTGAGATGATCATATGGTTTTTCTTTTTTAGCTTATTAATATAATGAATTATAGTGAATGATTTTCAAGTGTAAAAACCAACCTTTCATTCCTTGGGTAAACACCAATTCGTCATGATGTATTATAAAACGTCAGATTTGATTTGCTAAAGTTTTTGTTTAGAATTTTTTTTTTTGAGTTGGAGTCTCACTCTGTCACCCAGACTGGAGTGCAGTGGCCACTCCCGGCCACCACAACCTCAACCTGCTGGGCTCCGACGATCCTTCCGCCTCAGCCTTCCAAGTAGCTGGAACTACAGGTGCGTGCTACCACACCCGGCTAATTTTTGACTTATTGTAGAGACGAGGTCTCGACAAGACACCTTTTTTGTTTGTTTGTTTGTTTGAGTTGGAGTCTCTGTCGCCCAGACTGTAGTCCAGTGGCCACTCCCGGCCACCGCAGCCTCGACCTGCTAGGCTCTGGCGATCCTTCCGCCTCAGCCTTCCAAGTAGCTGGAACTACAGGCGTGCGCTACCACACCCGGCTAATTTTTGATTTATTGTAGAGATGAGGTCTTGCCAAACTGCCCAGACAGGTCACGAACCCGTGGGCTCAGGCAATCCACTCACCTCAGCCTCCCAAAGCACTGGGATTACAGGCTGTGCCCAAGCCTAGAATTTTTATAACTACATTCCTGAAGGCTATTTAGTCTAGTTTTCAATTCTTATGATGTCTTTAATTTCAGTATGAGTTTAATGGTGGCCTCATTAAAATGAGCTGGGAAGTATGTCCTCATCTTCAATATCTTGGAAGAAGTTTGTGAAGAACTGGTACTATTTCTCCCTTAAATATTTGGTAGAATTCACCATTGAAGGTAAATTATGAATTGTGTCCTCCCAAAACTCATATGTTGAAGTCCCAATCCAACAGGACTGGATTCAGGTGTGTGTGTGGGTGTGTGTGTACAAATTTTTTCCCTGTGAACTGTTTGTTCATGTCCTTTACCCATTCATGCTCTTTTTCCTTTTTTTTCCCAACGTTAAAACTTTTAATTTATTATTATTACCATCTGACATGTAAAAAGTTGTACGTATTTAACACACCCAATTCATTGAGCTTGGGAATAAGTATATACCCATGAAACCATTACCACCATCAAGGCCATACATATGCAACCTGTTCTTTATCCTGTTTCATAAGAGCTTTGTGTATGCTAATCAATTAATCCCTTGACAAATGCTGCTAAAATGCCATCACTGTTTAATATTTAACTTTCTTTGGGATATAATTCTACATCACTTTAAAAGTATATGCAGTAAATTTTATCATTCTTTTTTCCTCTTGGCTTCTGGGCTTAAAGGCTTAAATTATTCTTTAAAAAGACTTTCTCCATACAAAGATTATAGAAAGATTCACCTATGCTTTCTTCTAGAACTTTTTTCATTTACATCTTTGATCAAACTGGAATTAAAGTTAGCGTAAGGAATGTTACAGAGATCCAATTTTGTTTGTGGTTTTCACTATTTATTGCTTAGTCTTTCTTTTCATCACCAATTTGACATGCTATCTGTATCACTCATATATCTGTTCCACATTTGCATTATATCTGGCTTCTATATCTAAACTTGCTATTCTGTTTCGTTGATTTATCCATCCATTTAAAGCCAATGCCAAATGACTTTAATTTCTATAGCTTTCTAGTATGCTTTCATATTATGCAGAACAGGGATGGTCCTGACACTTTACTCTCCCTTTGCTTTTATGTTTCAGAATTCTCTTGGCTAGCCTTTCATATTTATTTTAACCAGGATAAATTTAGTACTACTGTAACTTTCTCATAGCTTCCCTCCCCAGCCCTGTAAAAGCAATGCAAAATAAAACAAAACAATTAACAAATAAATATGTTCTTGGTTGAGATCGCATACATTTATAGTCATCTGGGGAGATGTTTCTCAATGCTGAATAATTCCAGCCAAGTACAAAGTTCTTCTTTCTTTTAGTCAAGTCTTCTTTATGCCCCTCAGCAGAATTTTTAAGCTCGCTTCTTATAGGTATGGCATATTTCTTTTTCTTTTTCTTTTTTTTTGAGTTGGAGTCTCACTCTGTCACCCAGACTGGAGTGCCGTGGTTGCCCCTGGCCACTGCAGCCTCAACCTGCTGGGCTCTGGCGATCCTTCCGCCTCAGCCATTCAAGTAGCTGGAACCACAGGCGTGCGCTACCACGCCTGGCTAATTTTTTGATTTTTTGTAGAGATGAGGTCTCGCCAAGTTGCCCAGGCGGGTCATGAACCCGCGGGCTCAGGCAATCCTCTCACCTCAGCCTCCCAAAGTGCTGGGATTACAGGCTGAGCCACTGAGCCCGGCTGGTATATTTCTTATTAGTTACATAAGTAGGCATTTTCTCTTTTTTGGAACAATTGTAAATGAGATTGTCTCATATTTTCTAACAAGTTAATAGAAACATAGTATTCATTTTTGTCTTCGGTTTATTACATTTTTAAAAACTTTTCATTTTAATTTCAGACTTAAAAGTTATAGCTAGAACAAAGGATTCACCCTTTAACATTTTTCCATCACTTTAAATCACTTTCTCACTTTATGTATAAATTCATATGTACCTATACATCTACATATATAAACAGTAACTTTTATATATCATGCCCTTTTACTAATACTTAATTATATATTTCTAAGAACAAGAACTTATTCCTCTATAAACCCAGTATGACTATCAAATTAAGCAAAGTTGATACTGATATATTATTTAATCTATAGCCCAAATTTCAATTTTCCCAATTATTCCTCTATTATTTTTTTGAAAAGTGTTTCTAGATTCCCTTATCGTTTCTAAGAGATTTTGGTTCTGAAATAAGACCTAAGAGTAATCATTTTGTCTTGTTCTTTCCTTTATTCCTCCTGGTATGCTTTTATGTCTTATGCTAGAATGGTCACACATCTAAATTTGAAAACAGTTTTGTAAGTACTCTCTGCAAAGCAGAAGTGCAGAAAAAATACACAGGGCTGTGAGCCAGAAGTTCACAATCAAATTCCAGTTATGCTACTAATGAGCTAGATGATGCTGGGGAAAATCCTTAAACTCTCTGAACTTCAGTTTCATCACCATTAAAATGAGAAAGTCGAGATCAATAATCTCTGAATCCTTTCTACCAAAATTGCGTTTCTGTAAATTACTTAAAAAAACACTCAAAATATGCCTCACCTCTTTTTCCTCTAAGTTGCTTGCTTTTCCTGATATGTTCTCCACTCTTGAATGAATGCATAGTCCTCTCTTTACCTTCAGTCATTAAAGTAGGATCCTGCATTCTTGAAAAGCATTTTTAAAATTACTATCTAATGGTTTCTACAAGCATTCACAGAGAAGCACACCAAATTTTGAGAAAAATTTTAAAACTCAAAAGTATTTTACTTAACAACATGGCAGTTTAAAATAGGGAAATGGCTCCTGAGTAAACTGCAGATAGTTCTGTGACAAGCATGCCAATCGTCACAGCTTTTAGCCCTCTCTTTGTGCCACCTGTGGGTTTCTCTTCTTTAGGAGTAGTCACCTACAAGTGTGAGTATTCTGAATCTCCTGCCTCTTACTACCCAAGTTTGCATGCCACCATTCACCCTATTTTCCTTTAGGGAAAAAGAGGCATGCTCTGTGCAAGAAAAAGGGGCTTGCTGTGTGGTATGACACTGATCAAAAACAGCAAAATAAATCAACAACATTAAAAAAATAAAGCTCTTACTTCACACTAACTGTATACTGACCCCAATGTCCCCAAGCATATAATTATCTATAAAGTCTACAGCATACCGGAAGACAAAGACACAATTTGATAGCATACCTGAAATTCTCAGCTGAAGAATTATTATTTATTAGATCCTCACAGTTAGGGATTTTTGGTAAAATCTTTTCTGGCATCTTACACATGTCACCTGTGTACTTTCCATTTGCATCTCTGCTTACTTTCAGTTTTTCCAGTCTAGATGATCTCCTTAACACGCGCGCAGTTTCCTGGTCTGAGCTATTTTTCACTGAATTTGAATTTCCCTTTTTATTTAGTGGTTCAAAAGAGGTGACATTTTGATAGGCCAAAGTTTGCGATCCAGATGGATTTGGGTCTTCTAAAGTCTGCAAAGATATAAATATATCCACAAATAATTACAACACTGTAAAAAAAATTAAAATTAGAAGAAATTCAATTCTATCTTATCCTTTGATTAAACTAAAATATCTCTTATAAGGTGAAAGTACAGAACTCATAGGAATATGTGAACATAATTAAATTTTTTATAATGATTAATATGATAAAGGAAAATATAGATATACAATCTTAGGATAATAGCATAAGTAAAAATGATTTTGATCAATGTTCATCTTGAAAATTCCAGGGCAGACCTATGGTCACTCCGGGGACTTTGTGCAGAAACTTGGCAAGACAGTGATCAGAGAGCCATAAAAAAAAATTAGAAATGCCACTCTACACCAGGTCAATGGCCTAGTCAGTATAGTATTTTGTTATCTGACAGTAGCAGTAAGTAATGTTTTGTGAAACAAGACAGTACAAAAACTCCACTGCATTGATCTTAAACCGTTAACAGTATACCCGGAATTGTTCTAACTTTCCCTTAATAAACAATTATTGAGCATATTTACAAATCCAGCTTGCAAAGCATTGCAAGGTACTAATCTCCATACTTTTATTACAGTTGAGCAACAGTATTTAATTTGATCTGCTCTAAGTAAGTCTTCTTTCTACTTTTAAAAGAATTTCCTTTTTCTTTCCCTTTGAAGACCTGCTGAGTTCATCCTCACTCTATCAAGACCAAAAATAATTTCTTACACTTTACTCATATTCTCTCTTTTCAGATTAGAGCACTGGATGTTTGATCTTCATGCCCTATCTCCATAACTAGTTTATCTTTTTCTGGATTTAAAAAAATCCTATTATGTTAGTTTTGAGATTTGCTGACCAGAACTGCAAGCAGTATTATTCCAGGTTTGTATGCTATAACAGGAGGTCAGAATTATGTTATCTAAATCTTCCCAAGGATGTTCATAGGAACATTTTGGTAATGCAAATGACCATCATTAGTGAACTGGTTAAAAATAAATTACAACAAGCCGGGCTCAGTGGCACAGCCTGTAATCCCGCGCCTTTGGGAGGCTGAGGTGAATGGATTGCCTGAGCCCGCGGGTTCGAGACTCGCCTGGGCAGCGAGACCTCATCTCTACAATAAATCAAAAAATCAGCCGGGCATGGTAGCGCATGCCTGTAATTCCAGGTACTTGGAAGGCTGAGGCGGAAGGATCGCTGGAGCCCAGCAGGTCGAGGCTGCGATGGCCGGGAGCGGCCACTGCACTCCAGTCTGGGCAACCGAGTGAGACTCCAACTCAAAAAAATAAAATAAAATAAATAAATAAGTAAATAAATAAATAAATAAATTACGACATATTCATGCAGTGAAATACCATTCAGTAAGTTAAAGGGCTTAAATAGTGATACATTTGCTGACACTGAAAGATAAACAAGATATATTATTAAATTTCAAAAATAAATATCAAAGCATTATATATAATATAATCCCATTTGTATAAAATAGACTTATATAGAATATGATAGAAATATTGGAGACAGATAGACCAAATTATTAACAACAACTATCTCTAAAGAGTAGAAATGTGGAAGACTTTTTGTGACTATATTATTATGTATTTCTGTAATGTTTTAATTTTTTATAATTAAGATGCATTACTATTATAATCAGGAAAAAACAAAAATTATTTTCAAAACAAAAAAAGTAATTTCAAATAATTAATTTCAAAAATTATTTTTAAAAATTGTAAATATGAAAAAGGGACTTAGTGAGTGAGCATTACAGGGCCTCTAGGTAAATACTGCAGGAATTCTAAACCTAGCAGTATTCTCTGACAAAGAATGCAAGTTCTGCTTAAGCAGGCATAATTTTTCTCTCCCCTGGAAGCCCAAATGCATATATTCTATGTTCAACTATAAATAAATGGGGGGCATCCCACCTCTGCTCTGCACCCAGGTAGACACAATGATTTTCTGAGCTAACAGAGAAAATGCTGGTAAATAATTTTTTTCCTTACATATAAGCAATCTAATGACATCATCTCAGGTCTGTTGGAAAGAAATCTATCCGTTTTAACTTCCTAACTCCTTGAAAATTCTACCCCAGGAACTTCTAAGACCACTGTATGCTTCAAAGTCACCAAGCATCATCTGGGTGTTGATATTTGGGTACAAGATTGGAATTTAACACAACGAAAACATGTTAAAGGTTACTATAAAAGGCAAAATCATAGGCTCATACTTGGACCTACTTGCTCCATTGATAGATGCTTTTTCTGTATCTTAGCAAACTTGGAACTTGGATCAAATAGTGGAGTAGAACAAAGAGTCTCAAAATTTACCTCTGCTATTTGTGTCAAATCTTCATTGTTCTGAGATATATTAAACTCCACTTCTAAACATTCATTCCCAGTAATGAGACTGTTGTCTCTTTCTTTTCCATGACATATAGATTCCACATTGGCTTCTGACAGTGTGTTCAGGGCTGCCAATAATTCAACTGGCAATGTATCATCCTTTGTATTTTCTAGTAAATCTCTATGACATGCCGACAAGGCATCCAAAGGTACTGATGTGGAACTCAGAGAGTCACTCAATGGGTTCATCAAATCTTTAGGATCAAAATCTTTCACTATTTCAAACAGTCTTTCCTCCTGGCTGCTTTCCGGTGATGTCAGTAATCTTTCTAAGGCAGACACAAAAGTTTCAAGAGAGCTTTCTTCAACCTTAGTTTCTTCCGAAGACATGGTCAATGTGACTTCCTTTCCAGGCTCAGAAAATGTATCTGGTGCTGCTAAGATCTTCTCTGGCTCTATTAATGATTTCTCCTTTATAGCAATCATATCAGATACTGTAATAACAGTACCTGAGAGAAGGCTGACTTCAGGGGAGTCTGTGTCTTCACCTAGTTCCTGTGTATTCCAAATAGAAATTATATCATTATAGCATGTACAATAAAATATTTAAAATAAAAACTTTATAGTTTCAAGGTGTATCTTGTTTATAGTTATCCTCAAAAACTTTTATCAACTTTCCTCCCCTTTCATAAATAAAACGAATACTCTTTATTACTCTCCTATACCAATTTTTTAATCCATGGTTAAACATTTAGCAGTAGACCAAGAGTAAAACTGGCTAACCCATAACTACAGATGATAAATTATTTAGCTAAATTTACATTATTTGTGCTAACAAGATTCAGAGATGGCACAGACAGTTAAATTAACAAATGATCTCAAACCTTCACAGCAGTTAGTGTTTATCAGATTTTCCCTTACCAAAATTTTCTATTTGGTTGTATGGAGATTATTAACTAGGAACAAAATTGGTGTCATTTTACCATCATTTTATTCCCCACCTTTGTAGGAATAGGTAAATGTTAAAGAAGAGGCCAGAAAGGACAGGAGACCAGAGAGGAAAAAGAAGAGAAATGAGGGAATGGTGCTATATCAACATTACACGCCTTAGCTATAAGTCAATGGCTCTGAGTTGTGACTATTTTAAACAAACAACAACAACAAAAAACCCCACAAAATTTAACATTTCTAAATGATTATTATCACTCAAAGATGTCACCTTAACAGAGTATACCAATTCTCAAATTTTTTCCAATGCTCAAAATATTTCCAGTTGCTACCAACATCAGTTTACAGGATATTCATGAAAATAATGTTCTTTAAAGACATAACCTTTTTTCTATTACTAAAAACTGTTCATTTGACTGGTCTTAAATAACAGAATGTGTTTCAATCACTGGCTTTTTCCAAAAATCAAATCCACCACCTCTTTGACAGGATGCACTGTAATTTATAAGCCTTCTAAATATTCTGATCTGGTTTAAATAAGAGAGGCGAAAACCATTTTATTCTTCCTTGTGTCATTAATAATGCTAACTGTAATTTGCTTAAAAATAAAAGGAATTGGAAGAAATGTAAGAAACAAATCTTACTCATTCCGTAAGTCACAGCTCAAGGTCTTCCTCCTATTTAAGTACTCATGTCTAGTAAGTTCAAGGCAGTATATGTAATAAAGTATATACACTGGGTTCTGTCCTAAAGGAAATTAATTTCTAACTGAAGATTCAAGGCATAAATAATTAAGACATTAAATCACACACAAACTGGGCGGGGTGAATCACGCCTATAATCCCAACGCTTTGGGAGGCCGAGATGAGACTGCCTGAGCCCATGGATTTAAGACCACCCTGGACATCTTGGCGAGACCTCATCTCTACAATAAATCAAAAAAAATTAGCCAGGCATGATGACATCTGCCTGTAGTTCCAGTTACTTGGAAGGCTGAAGCGGAAGGATCTCCTGAGCCCAGCAGGTCACGGCTGCGGTGGCCGGAAGCGTGCCACTGCCCTCCAGCCTGGGTGACAGTGAGACTCCAACTCAAATTAATAAATAAATAAACAAATAAATGAATGAATGAATAGCATACAAATAATATCCTAGAACATGTATGTAATCAAATGAATGGAATACACCAGGGTGTATCAAACAGTTCCATTTGTAACAGCAGAAATAGCTCAAACAGGCCCTACTATGTTGGTGACAGAGTATCAAGTTGTCTTATAACTACAACAGAGTGAAAAGTGCAAGGCATGTGGCCTGGGCACATACAACAGAAAAAGCTTTGACCTCTAGTAATATCCGGAAATCCATTCCCCAGGCCCCAGCAGAACCAAGAAGACCAGGACAAGACTGCCAGACTTTCAGAACTCATTTAGAGGCAAGGGGCCCACTGGTCTAGAGGATCTGGGGCTGAAATCTACCTCAACATACATTACCATAAATGGTCAAATTTGAAACCCTCCAATCAGATCTTGCAAAGCCAACATTCCTAAATCCTTTCCCTTGCCCTCCAACTCCTTAAAACTTGACTTAGATACCAAATCAAGGAGACAAATTTGAGCAACACCTCCTGTCTCCTTGCTTGCTGGCCTCATAATAAAGCTTTTCTTTTCTCAAGTGCAGTATTATGGGCTTCTATGAGCATCAGGCAGTGAGTCCATTTTCTTAATAACACATACATCTAGTGTCTTGCAAAAATAAGTGTTCTGGAGGGAAAAAATGGAGGCTGTGGAAGATGCTCATGATTGAAAATGCTTGGTTGAACAAAGTTAAACAAGTTACTTTACAACAGAACTGTTCAGAATATGTGTATTGTAAATCTCTGAGGAGACTGCAGGACATGGTGTTCTCAAAATTTCTCTGTCCAAAAAATCCTTTTTCTTAGAAGATCTATTAGTGTCATAGGATGCAAGTGATTCGAAAATACTGATATAGTCGGTGAATAATGAATGCTAGAGAGAAAACAATTACTTTGGTCAAGAGCACCAGAGTCATTATCAAATTGACCCACAAAAGAAAGGGGCCTTGAGCCAAAGATCAAGGATTTGTGAAGGAATAAAAGAATAGAAGAACACATACCTACTGAACACCAACTAGGTGCCAAACACCATGAACCATCATCGCTCAGTTCTCACAATAACTCTGAACAGGTATTGCTGCCAGTATTTTACAGATGTAAACGACAGAGTTATCTTTGAAACTTGGACCTATCTGATGCCAAATTTTGTTTTTCCCGTCTTCTGGCTCTTGATTTAACCACATGCATGGAGGTGAGAATATGTAAGGAACAGCTAAGATAAAGCAGGCTACAGGTATGGTTGGGCTGGCCTGGGGAGGTCCTTAATTGTTTGTTATCCCTAAGGAGCGTATGAGTCCTGTGGACAAAGCCAGTCTAATAGTCCACTGATTCCCTCATAGCACCACATAGAAAGCAAAGACAAAAGCAAGCACTTGGCAACTGATTAGCAACTGAAAGATGGGAAAGCAGTATTTAGCACAAAATATTAAAAGAATTAGGGTAACAGACAAACCAACAGACAGAATTTTGTTACATCATTTCAGGAACTAGTCTGATAAAGTTATATATTTCTACTCTAGATAAAGAATAAGACATTTACAGTGCTGGATAAGAAACACAGACCAAAAAAACACTAGTTTATTAGAGGTAAGAAAGAATAAATACTGGAAGAGGAGATTAGACAAGAATAGATTTCTATCTATTGAAATGGGTTAGCCATATTCTTGACTAGGGGAGACTCTAAATGAGCTTTAATCAACATAATTTTAACCTAAATCCACAATCTACATAGTTAATCTCTGTTCTATGAACCAACCTTTCCTAGGTGTGGCAAAACTTCAGAATTTTCAGTCTCAGGTCCTAGGAAAGAATAATATGTTTTCACTGCAGTTTTATTAAAGCATTAAAAACATACCTCCTCAGTCAGCATTTCATAATTATATAACTTGAACTCCCTCAAACATTCAAGTGACACATCAAGCATTTTACAAATACATAAATTTATTGATATAAAAGTATTATTATTTTGGCAATGAAGTTATAATATTCTTCCATTTCTTAAAAATATATTTGACATGGATCCAAATATAATTTTAATTATTTGGAATTATTTTAGCTGAAAACCATTCTAATTCTTTATTTTGGTTGAATTATTCTAAGTGCAATATTTGTATCTACACAAGGAAAAACCTAGTTTCTCAGTGTCACTCTCTCTTCCATTACAGGCAACAGAGCTTAAATGGATTCATGCTGTATGGAGTAAGACACAAACAGGAACCAGGTCCTCCTAGAAACTATGGAGGATTGAGCCTTGCCTCTGTGACTTCAACTTCACTGTCTGTTCTCACCCTACGCACTCTGAGCAGAGGTGACAGACAGCAATTCACACCCTGCGAAGCTGAAGGAAGACAGGGAAGGAAAAGGAAAGACATTTCTCCTGCTCTACCCTTTTTGCCTTCTACTTTCACCACCAGGACTCAGGTGCATACTTGGGTGGGAATTCAGGACTCAGCGGCATTTCAAGTGCATGTCCGAATCATTCTTTTGTTCTCTTTTGATGAGATAATACCTACATAGCTAGCATAAAAGCAGGTCATATCTGCTGAAACTCAGAATGCATCCTCACAGGTGAGATAGGTGTTTTAGGGGAAAAATAAGCATAAATATACTTGCTGAGCTTCATATTCTAAAACGAAACAAAACTTTCTCTTTTTTTCCCCCTCACTTCACCTTTGCCTTTTGATGATAAAAGCTAGGAAAATCAGTTAGGAGCCGGGCTCGGTGGTTCAGCGCTTTGGGAGGCTGAGGTGAGTGGATTGCCTGAGCCCGCGAGTTTGAGACCCGCCTGGGCAGGTCAGACCTCATCTCTACAATAAATCAAAAAATTAGCCGGGCGTGGTAGCACGCGCCTGTAGTTCCAGCTACTGGAAGGCTGAGGCGGAAGGACTGCCAGAGCCCAGCAGGTCGAGGCTGCGGTGGCCAGGAGCGGCCGCTGCACTCCAGTCTGGGCGACTGAGTGAGACTCCAACTCAAAAGAAAAAGAAAATCAGTTAGGAGAGTTAAAATAATGGCATTCTACTCTCACAGGATGATGAGTGAAAAGTTTTAAGAATAAATAATCCTTGCTTTAGAATCTTTGTGCCTGAACAACTATGGTAATACTATGAGAAAAGGGTTGACAGTGGCGGGAAACTACGGGGGGGGGCAGGAAGGGGAAGGGAGGTGGGATTAATGGCAGTCGTTATCTATCTGGGGATGGGGGCACACCTCATCAACAAGGGTACCTGCACAATGCATATTTGTATACCTAGCCCTTAACTGTACCCCGCAATTTAAAAAAATATGTATTTAAAAAAAGAAAGAAAAACAATCTGGTAGTAGTGTATACAGTAGATCAGAGGGTTGGCAGACTTTCCAAATAGACCAGAGAAGACATGATGCCAGGTGAGCAGGGTTTAAAAAAAAAAAAAAAAAAGAATCCTTTGTGCCAAGCACTGATGATATATTTCACCATCTGTATCTTATTTAAAATTTTACATCCCTAGTTGCTTAAAATTTTAATACCAATGAAAGAAACATTTAAAAACAATAGATGTAATTTCAGCTATCACTGCAAGAAGATTTTTTGTAATAAACTTTCAGATCCTTGGGGAATTAGAATTCAAAAATAAAACAAAGAAAACGATTTCACCCTCTTCCTCCTCTGACTTGTAAAGACAGAACTCTCATAGACGTCTCCCATGTTGTTTTTAACAACTTCATCACCAGAATGATCATTCTTTTATGCCAAAAGTTAATATTTTAAAAACCTGATTAATAAAATATTTTATAGTAATATGAGTACTATATTAAAGATACATATTTAGAAGGAACTATCTTTTCTAACTACAAAATTTAATTTAAAGTTTTTACAAATACAAAAGGAATTCTTGTCTATCCTTTAATAAATTATTAACAAATTTTGTAAATTTTCTACTTATCACTTGAGAGAGACAAAATGTAATGATACAAGAAACATTCTAAAATACAAAGAAAATGGCCACAGAAGCTAGGTTTAACTTACACACAAATTTCAACTTACATACAGCATTTTAAGGCTATTATACTTACTTAAGACAGTTTGCTTATTTTTATCTTTCTATACTTTGAATTACCCTTTGAATTGAGAGAGAGAAAGAGATAGGACTGTGTTAGAACAGAGTCAGCTATAAGAGCAACCACTTTAATAGTTTATTTATATGTGATTTAACCTATAGTCTGGAATCATAATAAAATAAGCATCTTGTTCTGAATACTCTAAGTAGATTAAAGGCAAGAGGGAGCTGCAATGAAGTGCCAGAAGGGAAGGGAACTACCAATTCTATGGGTCTCTAGTCACAGCAGCTTTAAGGCAGTAAGCAACACCACAAAGTCATAACCCTGGTGCACATGGCACTTTGAAAGGAACAGCCAATAAGACTTGTGACTCAGAAGTTCGAAGAGGGTGGTAACAACACTGCACAGATACCAGCAGCAAGCATCACAAGTCATTAATGGCTGATTCTCAGGTCAAACAGACTGGAGATTGGAGCTACAGCAAGTACAGGACATCACAGAACCCTGTTTTTTCAATATAATTACTAGAACTGGGTGTGAAAACAATGAAAATGAACCTTTTGTATAACTATGACTGACACCCATTATCATGGTCAAAACCCAAGAGAGAAAAAAGAATGCCCAAGGCAGAGTATCACCCATAACATCTCTATCTCAGATTGTTTAATACATCCTTAACAAAAAGGACTTCAACCTCTAAGATGATACCTCTATAGCATTATAAACATGACTCTTTTATCTATAACCGCATGTTATAAAAGGTGTTAAATAGATTTATACTACATTTGGAGGATATATTTGGCATAGCCTATGTTATATTAGGCTATCTGACATTATTCACCTTTTTAAAAATCACAAAGTCTTTTATATCTGGAAGGAACATCAATTACTATGTGTACATATATTTGTGTAATGGTTAACTTACTAAACTTCTATATTTAAGAAGTGAATATTTAAAATTTCTGTTTCTTTAACATATAAACATTGACTACAAACTTAAATTCCCTTAAGCAACTAAAACTAAAAACTTAACATGATCAATTTTCGCTTCAAATATCTTATAAAAATACAAAGCACACACAAAACAACGGTTATAAAACTTATTACTGCTCTTAAACTAATTCTAAAATAACAGCATCATGGGTGCAATTCATTCTTCTTTATTTCTATACTAATTCCTATACCGTCTTAAGACTAAAGTAATACTTATTCTCATACCTTCTATCCGATAGACAGAAATTCTATCGGATCCAAAAGAAAACATATATCTGGCCAGGCGTGGTGGCTCAGCCTGTAATCCCAGTACTTTGGGAGGCCGAGGCAAGAGAATTGCCTGAGCCAAGGGGTTTGAGACCAGCCTGAGCAACATGGTAAGACCTTGTCTCTACAATAAATCAAAAAATTAGCCAGTTATGGTAGCGCACTCCTGTAGTTCTACCTACTTGGAAGGCTGAATTGGAAGGATTGCCAGAACCCAGCAGGTTGACACTGGAGTGGCTGTGAGCATGCCATGGCATTCCAGCCTGGGCGAAGGAGTGAGACTTCTTAGATCAACCAATGTGACAGGATCGGGGTTACTAACTACCTGATTTTTTTGTTGGGGCATGGAATGGACTATTTCAAGATGATTCAAACCTAAGCAGCCAATTATCTAGCTTTACTTATAAGTAAACGCCCTAAGCTTCACAATTTTTTTTTTTAAGTTGGGCTCCTACTCTGTTGACCACAGTAGAGTGCAGCTCACTGCAGCCTCAATTTCTGGGCTAAAGTGATGACCCTTCCATCTCAGTCTCCTGTACAGCTGGGACTACAGGCACACGCCACCATCCCTGGTTAATTTTATTTTTATCTTTTTGTAGCGACAAAGTCTTGCTACCTTGCCTAGACTGGTCTCGAATTCCTGTGCTCAAGCAATCCTCCCACCTTGGCCTCCTAAAGGATTATTTTTTACAATCTGATGTTTTGTCCCAGAATGCTTTGTTTAAGTTTTACTTGGTTAGTGCTGCAAAAGCTTTTGTCTTATCATTTATTATACACTGATCAATTCTTTAGTATTATTAGAAACTTATGCCTGTCATTTAGTATTGTATCATGATGATAGAGCCATCTACGACTTTTATTTTCTAAGAGACGAGGATCTAGTGTCTGCAGAAAAGCCTCCTTAATTGGATATCAGGTTAAAAAATCTGTCATCTGGGGACATAGTTAGACCCTGCTTCTTACATGTTTTATGTGTCATTGCTGGTACTATATAGGTAAACCTTCCATTCTTTGGTACAATTTTTCCTCTTTTCAGACTATTTGACTTAAAGTTTTCAGTTTTCTTCTTTTTCTACTTAAGCAGTGGTAAGCAAAAATATCTCATGCCTCATTAGTAGACGTATTTAATTTAAAAAAAACACACATGTACTAACAGATCCTTATTTCCTAAAGTCCTTAAAACTTTTAACACATCCTACTATAGTCACTTTTCTTTTAGTATTGAGCCAATCTTTTGTATATGCAACATTTTTAAAGTAACATTACGAATTCATGGTCTTTTCACAGACTTATTTCCACAAACTATAAATTACTGGGATTTTTCTCTACTTAATTTGTCACAGCTTGGCCAGTGGAAGTGCTATAGAGCTAACCCTTTATTCTTTCAGCATTGCCCCCACACATCCTTGAGAGCATCCTTGCTTTTCAGCAATGACTGGATGTTCAGACTCATCCTGATATCTTCATGCTTCAAGACAGGCCAGCTATTCATTAAGAATCCCTGGTTTATTTAGCATTCATACACTCTTAGTACCCTGGCATATAGTAGGCTCAATAGTCACATATTTGATAAAAGAATAAGCAAATACAGCCGGGCTCGGTGGCTCAGCCTGTAATCCTGCGCCTTTGGGAGGCTGAGGTGAGTGGACTGCCTGAGTCCGCGGGTTTGAGACCCGCCTGGGCAGTGAGACCTCATCTCTACAATAAATAAAAAAATCAGCCGGGTGTGGTAGTGCATGCCTGTAGTTCCGGCTCCTGGAAGGCTGAGGCGGAAGGATTGCCGGAGCCCAGCAGGTCGAGGCTGTGGTGGCCAGGAGCGGCCACTGCACTCCAGTCTGGGCGACAGAGTGAGACTCCAACTCAAAAAAAAAAAAGAATAAGCAAATAATAGTATAGATCAAACTTTGGCACTAAAAGTGCTTGTAAGAGCTGGTGGTGGGAAAAAATGGTACTGCTTTATAGTATTGGAAACAGAATAGAAGACGACAGAGCTTTTTAAATTTCTAATATTTTATTATGGCCTTGTGTCTTTTTCTTATAGTACAAGGTTTCATTGAATACTATGGATATTTACTACACTATGATACAAGGCACGTGACATTCACTCTACAGGAATCACTAGGAGGCACCTCGAAGAAAGATAGTCACTCTCTAATACAGCCAAAACTTTGGCAAAACCGGCCTATGTGACTGGCAGTCAAGAAAGGCATGACATACATATTTAAAATGTTATGAACAGACAGAAACATTGTTTTCAATTTTGAGTCCCAAAATCACAGTTGGTGTAGCACGTATTCACTGCACCTAAGCTGCTACCCTAGATAACTCTATGCAGCATGACCCAAGGTCAATAGCACATTGATTTCATATTTAAAGATATATAGTAAGCCAGGTGCAATGGCATGTACCTGTAGTCCCAGCTACTCAGGCAGCTGAGGTGGAAGTATAGTTTTAGTCCAAGGAGTACAATGCCAGCCTGGGCAATGTAGCAAGATCCTATCTCTTAAAAAAAACAAAACAAAAAGGATGGTAGACCAGTCTAACTAAGCCTTCTAGTTTTAGGCAAAGACAAATTCTCTTTATATGACTCTACCCATGAAAACATACCTCCAATATTTTGGTGGTTTATTGAAAGTCCAGTCTGGGGAAACGACTCAGTGAACACTGGAAAAATTTTTCGAGTCCTAAAAAAAAAAGCAAATTAATAAACAAAAATAAATTTTAAAATGGAGAGAAATAACACTGTTTCTCATTCAAATACAATTTTTCTTTCTCACTTAAAGGACTTTCCAAATTGGATACTACTTTTGCTACATCATCTCAATTATTTTCATAAATATTACCAATTTGTTAACATTTACACTTCAAGTGATGCAAAAATGAATGAAGCTGAAAGTTAACGGATGAATTGAGAAGTATATACAAGCTAAACTACATTTAGGCCTAACAGCAACTTTGGAGAAGACTATCTGCCAAATAGGGGTAGAAAGGTAAAGGCACAAATGGTGCTGAGTTATGTAGTTTGGCTGTCCAGGTCCTCAATAACACTGAGAGTTTGTCATTACAGTCTCAGATGTAAGTGAAAGTCATTAATGAAAAATTTCTCAGGCATTATTTATCATTCTTGTATTTCGCAGCAGGCAAAGAAAAGGTAGGAAATACTGAAGGGAATAGGTTGAAAGCAAAAGAAGGGTCATGCCGAACCTGCAGTTTTGATCACCTGCCCTTCAATAACTAAAAGTTGACTGAAGAAAGGCAGTCAGAACACTAATTTTTTTTCAGTCTGTTTTACTATGTAAATGCAAGCCAGGTGCCTTCCTTTAAAAAAAAAAAGAAGCAACTTCTTGTTTTGGCTGCTTTAAAAGTAAGCTTTCATGCACCAGGCATAGCTACTTGAATCCTAAGCAAGAATAATAAATTGGGCATTTTCTTCTGTCCAAAAACAGAAGTGATCAATATAAGCTGTCTTAAAAATGAAACTACTCATGTAGAATGATAATTTCTTTGAGGCAACTAGAAAAGAATACTGATTTTTCCCCCTAAAATGTGATTCCTCTGGAGAAGAACAAACTGATTGAAAACAAAATAAAACCATAGTTTGAGTTAACAACATTTTTGACCTTAATTGTAAAAGAGTATTTAAGATATATGTCTGAGCCGGGCTCTGTAGCTCAGCCTGTAATCCCGCGCCTTTGGGAGGCTGAGATGAGTGGATGGCCTGAGCCCACGGGTTCGAGACCCGCCTGGGCAACGAGGCCTCATCTCTACAATAAATCAAAAAAAATCAGCCAAGCGTGGTAGCGCATGCCTGTAATTCCGGCTACTTGGAAGGCTGAGGGGAAGGATCGCCGGAGCCCAGCAGGTCGAGGCTGCGGTGGCCGGGAGCAGCCACTGCACTCCAGTCTGGGTGACAGAGTGAGACTCCAACTCAAAATAAAAAAAAAAAAAAGATATATGTCTGAAAATAGAGCAAAGCTTAATCTAAGTTATTACAAATAGTTATTTATATTAGTCAAGACTACAGACAACCTAAATGTCCAATAGTAGAAGAATAATTGAGTTAATTATAGTATAGTCAGTCATACAATAAAGATCATACAACAAGATCAATAAAATTAATGTTTTTAAAAAAAAATTAATTATATGAGAAAATTATGATAAACTATTACTTAAAATTTAAAAAAAGAATACAAAACCATCTGCATGATGATTCCAATTCTATAGAAAGTATGAACAAAAACAGAAATAAATGTAAAGCCTAAAACAAAATGTTCCAGAATGCTAACAATGGTTTTCTAGGCAGTGCGATAGTGGATACTATATGTCTTCCTTAGTCTTTTGTTTTTTTCCATTTCTATAAATGAACTTATATTGCTAGTACATTGAGTAAAAGAGTTCTTTTATAATAGCTGTTCTCAAACTTTTTGATCTTCAGACTCCTTTACATACTTAAATGTTACTGAAGGCTGGGCACGGTGGCTCATGTCTATAATCCCAGCACTTTTAGAGGCCTCGGCAAGAAGACTACCTGAGCTCAGGAGTTCAAGATCAGCCTGGGCATCATGGTGAGACCTGTCTCTACAATAAAACAAACAAAAAATTAGCCAGGTGTGGTGGCATGTGCCTGTAGTCTCACTTGGAAGGCTGAGACAAAAGGATCGCCTGTGCCCAGCTCTGGGTGGCAAAGTGAGCTCTGACTGGAAGAAAAAAAAAAAAAAATTACTGAAGATCCCAAAGAACTTCTGTTGATGTGGCTTATATTTATATTTAAATACTAGAAATTAAGATGAGGTCAAAAATTAAATATCCATTAATTTTAAAATGACAGCAATAACCCATGAACATGTTAACATATTTTTATGAAAAATTGTATTTTCCAAAATGAAAAAAAATTAGTGAGAAAAGTTACAATATTTCACATTTAAAAAATATATATGTAATATATGGCTCAATAGAAGATACCTGCTACTGCATTCAATTTGTTGCCAAATGTTATTTTGGTTAAAGTAAAATACATGTTTCAAAACAGGAAATCTTGCCTCACATAGATATGCAATTGAAAAAGGGAGGAGTATTTTAGAAACTGGCCTCATAAAACACAAATGTGTTAAGTGAAACTGAATATCGCTGAAGCTCAGACAATACCCCAAAATATACTGCTTTGGCAAGCTGAATGTTCTAAATTAAAGAAACTGAAAAGCCTTAGAAATCAGCTTCAGAACACAGGTCTTTCTCTGACCCTTCCCCGCCTCCCAGTCTCCCTTGTTTCCTGACACACCTGAAGGGATTCCCTACAGAATTCCTTATATGACTGAGAAAACTTCTTCCCCGAAAAATGCAGTTGTTTTAATTTAATGGGATTCCTTCCCCTAGGAATCCCATTAAATAACCAGAAAATATTAACCACTGGAGAAAAAACTAAAAGTATTTAAACCCAAGACACCATGCCCAGACAAAGTCTTCATCCATTCTTCTGAGATCAGCTCCCAGATACTTTCTGGGACTTTCTCTCAACTTTTGTTCCCAGTGAAATCACTTCCCTCACGTTTCTACCACCTCCCCCAGAACTTAGGGCAACTGTCCCAGGCCATTGTTCTTTGGGCTCATTCATTTCCCCTGAAAAACATTTACTGCTACATTCCCCATTACTCCTTCACTTATAAAGATGGGTATATAAGTATCTGGACCTCATCGGGTTATTGGGTAATCAATCACATTCCTATGCACGTTAACTATGCTCTATGTGTCTTTTTCTTCTATGAATCGGCCTTTTGTCAGTCTGCTTTCATTGAACCTTCAGTGGATGGAGAGGATGCTTTCCCTCTACCCCTACTATATTCTTTATCAATACTGCACCAAAATTCAACTAACACGTTTCTTAAAAATTACTGAAAATGTAGAAACTGAAACAAAGCTAATTAACATTTTGTGTTCTGTTACATTAAAACCCTTTAGTCTGTCTTGCACCTTGAATGGATATTTGATGTTGTAACATCATGCACTAGTCTTTTTTTTTTTTTTTTTTTTTTTTGGGT
>NW_007258201.1:157412-159341 GCF_000164805.1 Carlito syrichta | reverse complement strand
CACACTCACGGCCACTCCAGCGTCGACCTGCTGGGCTCCAGCAATCCTTCCACCTCAGACTTCCAAAAAGCCAGAACTTCAGGTACGCGATATCACACCCAGCTAATTTTTGATTTATTGAAGAGACAAAGTCTCATCAAGTTGCCCCAGCTGGTCTCGAACTCACTGGCTCAGGCAATCCACTCATTTCAGTCTTCCAAAGTGCTGGGATTACAGGCTGAGCCGCCGAGCTCGGCCAGATGCACTGGTCTTTTAAAAAGACATTAATCACTGAGTTATACACATCTTCCTAATGTTGATACATTTCACTATAAAATACGAAAAAATCACCTTCATAATTATCACCAGTGATTTCACCAGAAAATTAAATATTGAAAAGCCACTGAAGTCAGGTGGTGGACACAAGTTTTCCAAAATTCTAATTTGACAGTTCAAATTTTTCATTGGCAACAAATATCATTAGCTATTTTCCTTAAAGTAAACATTTAAGGAAATGGTCATTTATTTCCCCAAAAAATCCTGCTGCATACCTAAGTGTGAATAACCAGTTTGTCAGTCATTCTTTTAAGTAAAAAAAATTAAACAAAAAAAGTAAAACTAGCTTTCTTACAATGCTTCCAACTGAAACAAGTGCACAGGCTTTCTCAAGATAACCATCATAAATCAATGTGCACAGAAATGCTTAAGTATACTTCCCATTTCATCACACAGAATATTAAAAAAGATATATACATAGGTCGAGGCTTAAAACTAATAACTTTTTTGCCTCATAAAACACAAATGTGTTAAGTGAAACTGGCTTTTTTTAAAATTGAGAGTACAATGCAGGCCGAGCACAGATGCTCATGCCTATAGTTCCAGCACTTTGGGAGGCAGAGGCAAGAGGATTACCTGAGCCCAGGAGTTCGAGACCAGCATGGCCAACATAGTGAGACCTCACCTCTACAATAAGTTTTCTTAAAAATTAGTTGGGCATGGTGGTGCACACCTGTATTTCCAGCTACTTGGAAGGTTGAAGCAAAAGGATCACATGAGCCCAGCAGTTCAAGGTTGCGGTGCCCATAAGTTTGCCACTGCACTCTAGCCTGGGCAACAGAGAGTCCAGCTCATTAAATAAATGAATAAATAAAGTACATGGCAATGAAAAAAACACAATGATGACCAGTATTGTTTGTTGCCTCTGCCCTGATTCCTACTAAGGCTCCAGCATTTTACCCATCATTGCTTTAGCACTATAGTGCAAATGTAAACACCATAAAATTGGCAACTGATGCATTAGTATTATTAGGAAAATAGATTTGACCTCACAGGCCCTTTAAAAGGATCTATGGACTCCCAAAGTGTCCATAGACCATAGTTTGAGAACCATTGTTTTTTGTTTTCTTCCTCTTCTAATTTTTTTTTTTTTTTGAGTTGGAGTCTCACTCTGTCGCCCAGACTGGAGTGCAGTGGCCGCTCCCGGCCACCGCAGCCTCGACCTGCTGGGCTCTGGTGATCCTTCCGCCTCAGCCTTCCAAGTAACCGGAATTACAGGCGCGCGCTACCACACCCGGCTGATTTTTTGATTTATTGTAGAGATGAGGTCTCGCTGCCCAGGCGGGTCTCGAACCCGCGGGCTCAGGCAATCCACTCACCTCAGCCTCCCAAAGGCACGGGATTACAGGCTGAGCCACTGAGCCCGGCTCCTCTTCTAATTTTTATTTTGAAATTGTAGGGTACAATTCAGAGTTAGGTATACAAATGTTCCTTGTGCAAGTACCCTTATTGATGAGGTGTGCCCCACCTTCCCCAGGTGGATATCGACTACTGTCAATTCCAGCTCCCCTCCCTGTAGTTTCCCGCTACTTTCAATCCCTTTCCTACAGTAATATGGTAGTTGTTCAAGGTCCACTAATGAGTGAGAACATATGGTACTCAGCTCTTTGTTTC
>NW_007258201.1:125773-157392 GCF_000164805.1 Carlito syrichta | reverse complement strand
CGTTGTTTCTATGAGAGATCACTCAGTATTATAAACTCTAATTCCATCCAGGTTGCTGTGAAGTTCATGATTTTGTTCTTCTTTATGGCTGCATAATGTTCCATTGTATATATGTACCACATTTCTTTTATCCAGTCCTCTTTTGATGGGCAGCACGGTCGGTTCCATGAGAACCACTGTTTTAAAAGAACTGAAAGGATAGTCTCTAAAGTATAATAGTATAAAGTATAATAGTTGTATGAAATCTAATTTCAATAAGCTATAAAAATTGTTCCTTCATGCTGTGCTTTTATTTATTTGTGTATGTATTTAATTTTTTCAACCCCTTAGTCAATGTGTATCTTCATGCTATACTTTAAATTGACTTTTCAAATAATATTAATAAATAGAGCATCAACTTACCTTAATCTGGCCCAACCTTTCTTATTATCGGAATCTTACCTAGTATGTAAAATAACATTATTTATGCTGCAATTACAAATATTTGCAGCAATTATTCAAAGGGACAATTATTCAAAAATATACAATGATTCTAAAACCCTTAAAAACTCAGATGTGCAATATGACCAAAAAGACCTACACTATAACAAAGACAAAAATTAGTATACTTACAGTAACAGAGCTTGATTTTGTTCTGTTTCATCTTGAGGTTGCTAGGGGAAAAAAAGTTTATCCAACTGATGAATATTAATCCAATGCAACAAGCTAAAAAAAATAACATTTGTTTTATTCTCTTTTTTTTTAATTGTGATAAAATACACATAAAATTTACTCTCTTAATCACTCTTAAGTACATAGTTCTATAGCACTAAGTACATTTACGTGTGCAGGCATGACCACTGTTCACCTCCAGAGCTTTTTCATTTTCCCAAATTGAAACTCCATACCCATTAAACACTTACTCCACATTCCCCTCTCCCCTCACCCATGGCAGCCATCACCCTACTATGTTTCTATTAATTTGACTACCCTAGGAACATCATATAAGAAGAATCATAGTCTCATTCTGAGACTAGCTTATTTCACTTAGTATAATGTCTTCAAGGTTCATCTATGTTGTGGACTGTATCTGTACTTCCTGCCTTCTTAAGACTGAATAATATTCCATTGTACGTATGTACCACATTTTGTTTACTGAACTGTATGTTGATGGACACCTGGGTTGTTTTTATCTTTTTAGGCTATTGGGAATAATGTGGCTATAAACATGGCTGTACAAATATCTCCTTAAGTTCCTGCTTTTACTTTTTTGGGTCCACAGTCAGAAGTGGAACTGCTGGATTATATGGTAATTCTAAGCTTAATTTTTTTAAGGAACTGCCTTACTGTTTTTCCACTGCAGCCGCCTCATTTTACACTCCCACCCTGCAATGCACAGGGTTCCAATTTTTTGACATCCTTGCCAACTCTTGTAATTTTTTATTTTTATTTTTTAATAAGTCATCCTAATGAACATAAAGTGATATCTCATTTTGATTTTGATTTTGATTTCACTAATGATTAGTCATATTGAGCATCTTTTCACGTGCTTATTGGCCATTTGCATATCTTCTTTGGTGAAATGTCTATTCAAGGTCTTTCCCCATCTTTAAATTCAGTTGTTTGCTTTTTTCTGCTGTTAAGTTGTAATAATTCTTTATATGTTCTGGATATCAATCCCTTATCAGACATGTAATTTGCAAATATTTCCTTCCACTCCATGGGCTGCCTTTTCACTGTTGACAGTGCCCTGTGATACTCAAAAGTTTTAGTTTTCATGAAATCTAACTTTATTTTTTCTTTTGTTACTTGTGCTTTTGGTGTTAAGTCCAAGAAATCATTACTAAACACAATGTCATAATATTATTCCCTTATGATTTCTTCTAAAAGTTTTATAGTTTCGGCTCTTATGCCTTTGTCTTAATTCCTTTCTATTAAAAAAAAATCTGTAGCACTTAAGTGAACAGAAAAGGAAGTGTTCGTTTGTCTTATGTCTGGTTTTTTTTCCTTCATAAATCTGATTCTTGCCAGGTTCTGAGTTCTAGTATTTCCCCTGAAAACCAGAAAAATTATACTTCTGTGTTAATTTTAAATGCTAAACTGATTCTGCCTAATTCTCAAGTCATAACAGAAAATATGAAGTTGTTGTGCCCCTTTCAAAAAACATAAAGTGCACTGATAATATGCTTCCATTTTAAGACTGCATGGTATATTGGCTTTCATCATTTTACAAGGAATCCTTACCTCCAATATGTTGTTGCATCAAAGATCTTTAGAAAAAGATCTCTCTTTGGGAGCTCTCTGTGCTTATTGCTATGATCAATAATGAAGCTTTCTGAAAATGAAGCCATTAGCCTGAACCTGCAAGCATTTTAGAGATCACACTAGCACAACCATATTTTTTTAAAAGTCCACAAATAAAGCACTGTGAAAACTCCAATCTTCGCCAATTAGTGCTCACTGTTATTGATAATTAATACCTATACACCTCAAAGTTACATTGATCCACTTGTATATACTTCTCAAACAGGCTTTACAAAGATCAGAGGCCCAGAGATAAGAAGGAATGTCAAGAGCTAAATCTAGAAACGACCAATGATTAATTCAACAGGGTACACATATATATTTATTAGCTTTATCTGCATCTCCACAAAGTCTTTCAAGTATCTGTAATATTCACTAAAGGACCAGTGACTTTTCCTGTTGAGGGCTAATCATTTACTTGACCCTACCTACATAAGTGCAAAAGGTAAGGAAGCAAGTAAGAAGAAAGTCTATCCTGGCAGCTGATTTTTTCCGCCTCCTCTGTAGTCAGAACCATCACCCAAAAGTGAATGCCACTGAATAGGGTGGGGGTTAAAGCTGTTCATTTGTTAATTAACAATATGCAAGAATATACCTCATTCAATTCTTTCATAAGGGACATAAATTGCTATCTATTTTTTTGATACATGTGACCGCATTTTGTCCTGCCCTTACTTCCTTGTATTTTGGCCAGCCCATTAAACTGTAGAGTTTTTTTGTTGTTGTTGTTTTATTTGCTGAAGTTAGGATGTGAGAAATGAGAGAGTTTAAGTTAATTGTGTTCATTTAAAGGATCTAGAAAAGAAGCAAATCTATGTCTATATCCTCAAGCAAAAAACAATCTCCTACTACCTTGGAACAATTCTCTTTCAGAGTCATGGATTACTGGGAGGGAAGTGAAAGAAGTCTGACCAGTCATATCGGCCCAACCAGCTCTGGCTCTACACGACACACTGGATGTCTCATACTTAGAATTCCCTTTGCATTCTTAGAACAGAATACCCATTACTGATATTCAATAAATATTTTAAGTACCTTGATGAACTGCTGGCAACATTTGCTTAAAATAACTTGTTTTCAAATTGAGGCACCCAAAATTGGTTATCTACCTGTATACAGATATTCTTAAATATTTCAAATATTCATAAGATTGCTTTTTAGAAGGTTTCACCTGGACATACACAGGACCATCTGTACATGGCTTCAGTATTCTTTTTTTTTTTTGAGTTGGAGTCTTACTCCATCGCCTAGGCTAGAGTGCAGGGCACGTTCATGGCTACCCCAGCGTCAACCTGTTGAGCTCAGGTGATTCTTCTGCCTCAGCCTTCCAAGTAGCCGGGACTACAGGCATGCACTACCATGCCCAGCTAATTTTTTGATTTATTGTGGAGATGAGGTCTCGCCAAGTAGCCCAGGCTGTTCTCGAACCCGGGGGCTCAGGCAATCTGCTTACCTCGGCCTCCCAAAGTACTGGGATTGCAGGCTTGAGCCACCGTGGCCGGCTGGCTTCAGTATTCTTAAATGATGAAATGGTCATTTGAAATTCCATTTTCTAGTGACTTGGTGATAATAAGTCCAGGATTGAATTAATCATTATTCCCTATCTAAAAAGTATCTTCCAGAGCACCAAAAACTGATGAGAACAATGATGTTCATTGTATTAGTCAGGGTCCACCGGAGAAATAGAACCAATAGGATATGTACAAATGTAGAAAGAGATTTACAATAAAAAATTGGCTCACACAATTATGGAAACTGGCAAGTCCAAATCTGCAGTGTGGGCTGTCAGGCTTGAGACCCAGAAAGCCAATGGTAGAGTTCTGTTCTACAGGTCAGCAGACCGAGAACCAGGAGAGCCAATGGTCCAGATGAAATCTGAAAGCCAGTAGGACGACATTCAGGAAAGCAGATGGTGCAGATGAAATCTAAGGGCAGTCTGTTTGAAATTCTCTCATGCTGAGAAAGGCAGAACTTTTTCTTCTATTCTGGTCTTCAACTGATGAGGCCCACCCACATTATGGAAAGCAGACCGCTTTACTCAAGTCCGCTGATTTAAGTGTTAATCTCATCCAAAAATTACCCTTACAGAATAATGTTTGACCAACTATCTGGATGCCTATGACCCACCCAAGTTGACACATAAAATTAACCATCATACCCCCTAATATTGATAGACACCAATGTCTCCAACTATCTCACCAGACACATCACTAAACACTCCAGATAAAATAAAAGCTTATCCATGAAAAGTTAAAAAATTGCTTGCCATACTGCACATGCAAAGAACTAGGAAAGATATTATGGGATCCAATAAAAATGATGAGTATTAATTATTTTTGGATTGCTGCCTACATTTTTTTTTTTTGAGTTGGAGCCTCACTCTGTCACCCAGACTGGAGTGCAGTGGCCACTCCCGGCCACTGCAGCCTCGACCTGCTGGGCTCTGGCAATCCTTCCACCTCAGCCTTCCGAGTAGCTGGAACTACAGGCACGCACTACCACACCCAGCTAATTTTTTGATTTATTGTAGAGATGAGGTCTCGCCAAGTTGCCCAGGCGGGTCTCGAACCCGCGGGCTCAGGCAATCCACTCACCTCAGCCTCCCAAAGGCACAGGATTACAGGCTGAGCCACCGAGCCCGGCTAAACAGTCTTCTTTGAAGTTGAAATGTTGATATTGGCATCTGAATTTTAGGAAGGACTTACATAGTAATCTGTCTAGTATTCACTAAGAATTTATTCTGAAATCTGATTCTAGTTGCAAAACATTAAAAAAATAATCCTAGGAAAGTACCCTTTTGGATATCTCCATTTCTTTATCTGATAAAACCAATTTCTCTCATATAGTTAAATTCCAAAATGCTTATTTTAATAGAATAAAATTTAAAACTGGATGAAAGTAGAAACACTTGTCAATTTAGAAAATCGTATTAATCAAAATTTACTACAGATGTTTAAATACTTGGGTTACATTGTGTAACTTTTACTGCAGACAAAAGAAGAGATATAAAAGAAAAAGAGATATTTGTTTTACTGATGAAAGTAAAAGCCGGGCTCGGTGGCTCAGCCTGTAATCCCGCGCTTTGGGAGGCTGAGGTGGGTGGATTGCCTGAGCCCGCGGGTTCGAGACCCGCCTGGGCAACTTGGCGAGACCTCATCTCTACAATAAATCAAAAATTAGCCGGGTGTGGTAGTGTGCACCTGTAGTTACAGCTACTTGGAAGGCTGAGGCGGAAGGATTGTCGGAGCCCAGCAGGTCGAGGCTGCAGTGGCCAGGAGTGGCCACTGCACTCCAGTCTGGGCGACAGAGTGAGACTCCAACTCAAAAAAAAAAAAAGAAAGTAAAAAAAAGAGCTAATCCCAAGTACTTCATTTATCCTTTTTATTCTAATTTTACAACAAGCCTACAATCAGCAGATGGCTAGTTTACTATCTTATAATAATTTTGTTAGTACAATGATGTTTATTGCAACATTATTTATAATGGTGAGAAAGTGTAAACAAGATAAATATTAAACACTAATGAAACAGTGAAATAAACTATAGTATATTCTTTAGACATTGAGATAATTAATTATAATGTATTCTTCAAGTCCTCTAAGGCAATTGTCCCAAGCTGACTAAACACGAGAAATCACTTTGAGGCTTTCAAAAAATAGACATTCCCAGGTTCCACCTAAGCAGGTGTGTGAGAACCCATATTTTTAAAAAGCTGATAAACAAGTTTTTTAAACCATGTTTTAAGACAATAATCACATGGCAAACGCTTCTGAAATAAACTGGAAAAAATAATGATTACTTCCTATTTCACAGTTACTGAAACTAAGGGGAATAAATGTTCTTTTTTCTTAACTCAGCAGTTACCAAAAAAATTTTAAAATAACTTATTAGAAGCCAGTTATACATATCTCAGTTTCAAGAAAAAAATGTCTGGTGTTGAATTTTTCTCTTTTTATCAGGGGTTACATTTTTCTATGTATGATATTAAACAGACCCTCACAGTCACTTACTGGAACTGCTATCAGTTTCTGCTATTAAAACGTAAGTATCTTTCCTTCCATTGCTTAAGACTATGTAGGTATTTCTAATTAGTTAACTTACTGATGCCAACCTACCTACTGAAACTATACCTTACTTTTCCTCGTGGTGTTTGCATTAAAAATAAACAAATAAATAAAAATTCTTAAGATATGTGTGTGTGGCCAGGCATGGTGGCTCAAGCCCGTAATCCCAGCACTTTGGGAGGCCAAGGTGAGAGGATTGCCTGAGCCTAGGGGTTTGAGATCAGCCTGGGCAACTTGGTGAGACCTCATCTCTATAATAAATCACAAAATTAGGCAGGCATGGTAACGTGTAATTTCAGCTACTTACAAGGCTGAGGTGGAGGGATCACCTGAGCCCAGCAGGTGGAGGCTGCAATGGCCTTGAATATGCCACTGGACTCCAGCCTAGGCAACAGAGTGAGACTCCAACTAAAAAAAAAAAAAAAAAAAAAAAAAGAAAGATGTGTGTGTGTGTGTGTGTGTGTGTGTGTGTGTGTGTGTGTGTGTACAAACACATAATCACACATATAGGACAATAGAAGTTGACTTTTTAGTGGCACATATCTGAAATTATACTGTACAGACCAGTAGCTTCTTCACAAGTTTAAGATGATCTCTGACATAAAACGGAGGTGAAAATTATACTTTATATACTCTGTATACACTTTTTATATACTTTATTATACTCTAATTTAACCTCTGTTCTTCTCATTGCTACCTCTCTATCAAAAAGAAGAATATAAGAGGCATAAAAGGAGGAAAAAAGGAAATAGAATTGACCATTGGACAACATGGGCTTGAACTAAGTGGGTTCATTCACACATGAATTTTCTTCCACCTCTGCCACACCTGAGAAAGCAAGACCAATCCTTCTTCTTCCTACTCCTCAGTCTACCCAATGTGAAAACAATGAGGAAGAAAACATTCAAAATGATCCACTTCCACTTAATGAACAGTAAATATATTTTCTCTTCCTTATGATTTTCTTAACAACATTTCCTTTTCTCTCTCTAGCTTACTTTATTGTAAAAATACTGTATATAATACAAATAACATACAAAACTACGTGTTGATCAACAGTTTATCAGTAAGGTTTCTGGTCAACAGTAGGCTATTTATAGGTACATTCTCAGGGAGTCAAAAGTTATACATAGATTCTTGACTGTGCAAGAGGTTAGCGCCCCTAACCTCTGAATTGTTCAAGGGTTAATTGTATTTTAAATCTTCTCTCCTAAGCAACTAGCTTTCATCAAAGTTGCAGCAAAGAAATACGAATGACTGCCTAGGAAATAGGTAAAAAACTGAATAAGAAAAGAAGAAATAAAATAAACATAAAGAATTATCATTAGTAATTTGCCAGTTTGAGAGATAGTATTTCCAATTTTTAATAAGTATGTATGCAATCAACACGCTACACACCTGTAATATTGTATCCTCACTAAGAACAGGCATCATCTTATTTTTATTCATTTGTTCTTGGGGATCCTCTGAGAGCTTAAACTCAAGTTTAATTTCAGGAGAAGGCACACCTAGAATAAAATATAATCATAAATCATTTGCATCAGTTTTACTGCTCTGCTCTAACAATGACCAATGGATTTTATAAACACTGCAAAATGTCATTAAGCATCATCCTGTATATAATTTTTAATTGCCACTTTTATGTGTTAATGTTTTAAAATTATTAATTAGGAGGAAACACATATCACACTGAACAAAATAATACTTGACATTTCTTTGTTGTAGGATGGATGAAGAAAGCAAAGCTATGCAGAGAAATTACACAGACTTAAATTCCATGAGAAAGAAAACTTTCCTTTTGTAAACTTCATTCTAGGTCATTTTAAATGACATTACCATATAATCCAAAACAACCGGAGTTTTATTTTCAAAACGCCAAATTTAGTTCATATTTTAACTTCTCTTCCCTTCCAAGTTCCTAGAAAAATATTCAAAGAAATGACTAGTTTTTCTTTAATCTGAAGCAGCAAGGCAGGGGGGGAGGGGGTAACATATCCCCTATAAGTTAAAAGAAAAAAGAGGGGGAATGGATTAAAGGAAACCCAAACAGTGGTAAGCAGTTTGTTATGGACCACATGTTTGTCCCTCACCACTCAAATGCATGGCTTGAAGCCCTGGCCCCCAATGTGATGATGGCAGGAGGCGACATCTTTAGCAGGTAGTTAGGTTTAGATGAGGTCTTGAGGGTAGAGCCCTCATAATCCCTCATGGGAGTAATGCCTTTACAAAAAGAGGGAATGAAACCAGAGTGCTCTTTCTGAGAGCACAGAAAAGAAGTCCTGTGAGTACACAACAATAGAGCAGTCCTTTGCAATCTAGAAACTGGGTCCTTACTAAGGATTGAACTTCCCAGCCCCCAGAACTGTGAGAAATAATTGTCTCTAGTTTAAGTCACCCAGTCTATAGTATTTTGATATAGCAACCCAAGCTAACTAAGACACAGCTTGTCACTCAACACAAGAATAGGAGGGTCTCCCTTAGAAGTAATTACAGGAATTTCATTTGTCAGAATTTCACCACCTACCCAGCTCAAAGAAAATCCCACCAACTAAAGCTCAAAGAGGGTAAACTGGAAGTACATAGTGGTTAAAGTCTCATACTGCACTGAACTTACTGTTTGTACCAAAAAAGGTTAGGATGTATGCTGTCACCAGCTACTCTGTGTAGATCTTCCCTACCAGTTATACTAAGTGCACTAACAGCTAAAGATGAAAAAAAAATGTAATGATGGCACAAAAATAGTCAAATAGATCAATGAAACAAAATAAAGAGTGGAAAACTATATGTATGTGTGTGTGTGTGTGTGTGTGTGTGTGTGTGTGTGTGTGTGTGTGTGAATTTAACATATGACAACAACAGCATTTTAAGCAGCAGGGATAAGATAGAATATTCAATAAATAATATAGAGAAAACTGGCTAAACATTTGCAAAAGTAAAGATAGAGCCCTACCTTTCCCATATGCCAATATTCCAAATGAATTAAAAATAGGTAAAAAGCTATAAATATAATAAACGCAAATAAAGATAAAAGAATGTATTTGTGTGGTTTTGAGGTAGGTGAAGTCTTTCTAAATTTGACAAAAAAAAGCAAACCCTAAAAGACTGACAGACTATACAAAAACTTGAAATGTCTTCATTATAAAATATACCATGAATAATATTAAAAGATAACACGGAAGCCAGGCTCGGTGGCTCAGCCTGTAATCCTGCGCCTTTGGGAGGCTGAGGTGAGTGGATTGCCTGAGCCTGCGGGTTTGAGACCCGCCTGGGCAGCAAGACCTCATCTCTACAATAAATCAAAAAATTAGCCAGGTGTGGTAGCGCGCGCCTGTAATTACAGCTACTCGGAAGGCTGAGGCGGAAGGCTCGCCAGAGCCCAGCAGGTCAAGGCTGCAGTGGCCGGGAGCGGCCACCGCATTCCAGTCTGGGCGACAGTGAGACTCCAACTCAAAAAAATAAATAAATAAATAAAAGATAACAAGGAAACTGGGTAAAACTATTTGTAATATATATGTCAAAGTTTTTTTTAATGTGGTATGTATACATGATGGAATATTATGCAGCCATAAAGGACAAAATTATGGATTTCACAGCAACTTGGATGGACTTAGAATCTATAATACTGAGTGATCTATCACAGAAACAAAGAACTGAGTATCACATGTTCTCACTCATAAGCAAGCCTTGAACAATTATCATAATACTATAAGAAAAGGATTGGCAGCAGTGGGAAACTGCCAGGGGAAGACAGGGGCAGGATTGGCAGTAGTGGGTATCTGCCAGGGAGGCACACCTCATCAACAAGGGTACATGCATAATAAACACTGGTATACCTAACCCTGAATTGTACCCCACATCTTTAAAATAAACCAAAAAATTAATTTTAAAATATGCACACATTTTTGGCACCATCTGTATATATATACATATATTACATATATACAGGGTGCTGAAAAAATGTATATACATTTTAAGTATGATGTTCACGCAAAAGGTGGCATTAATCAAATGAAGGCTATTGTCATCATGAGATAGGCAGGACAGTCAAAGAAAACGGAGGAAGCACAGTTGAGCAAACATACTACATATTGCTACTGTAATTCAATGCAACTTCGAAAAAAGTAATACCTAGGTAACATCTCTTAAAATGTGTACACATTTTTTTTGCAACCCTTGATTATAATGTATATATACATTAGTTACCTAATGAGTAGACCTTATGGTGTAGCACAGATACCTATAAGAAACTCTGTATAAAACTAAAGAACAAGACTAAATATAAAAAGAGAAGTTATGGAATGGAAATACACCCCACTGGACTCAAATAACATTTCAATGCTGACAAGAAAAAAAATCAATTCCTGGCCAGGGCCACCATCTGTGGAATTTAGCATGTTCTCCCCATGTCTGTGTGGGTTTCCTCCTGTATACCAAAGATGTGTACATTAGGTTCACCGATGTGTCTGAACGGGCCCAGTATGAGTGGGTGAGCGCTTGTGAGTGCACCCTGTGATGGGATGGCACCTGTTCAGGGCTGGATCCGGTCTTGCACCCTGGGCTGCTAGGACAGGCACTAGCCACCTGCAACCCGGAACTGAAATGACTGAGTACATAATTATCTTACCTGTTTACATTAATTTTGCTTAAATGTGTGTACAGCTCACGTTTATTTCAACATTTTAACATTACAAGTGTTTGGGTCTTTATTTAGAAATCTGGTAATTTTTTGTGACCACAAATATGCTATAGTATATGTGAACTTTAGTTTATATCAATTAGCCTATGGTAAAATTGGTTTCCTTACAATTCATTTTGCCTAAAGTTGCAGTTTCCAAGAATCTATCAACGACATTAAGTGAGGTCTTAACTGTACTTGGGATATCAAAGGACTATTTAGTGAAAAGAATCACTCTCACCTTTGCACATTCCACTTATATCAGGATGCAGACTGAGCTCAGATCTAAGAGATGCGTCTTGATCAAAGAGCAACCTTTCAAACACCAAAAAAGAAGGTAGATTGTTACTATATTTCTTAAAGACTAGCATTTTGTCATTTTTATTATGCCTAAATTAGTTAAAATTCTTAGGCACACCACTACTCATATTTCTATTTCAAAGTGTTATTTCAGTGTATACTTTTATTAAAAATGTTTCAAGATGAAAAATAAAGACTCATGTAAACAGTCATGATCATTTTTACAAATACCTTGTTCTTATTTTTTAATATTTGGGGGACGAGGGAAAAAAATCACTATTTTTTTAGAGACAGGGTCTCACTCTGCCACTCAGGCTGGAGTGCAGTAGCATAAGGATAGTTCATTAGCCTCGACTTCCTGGGCTTAAGTGATCCTCCTGCCTCAGGTTCCCAAGTAGCTAGGAAAGTGGAGTGAGAGACAGCACCAAACTTAATTTTTCATTTTTTAAAACAGTCATCCTAATCAGTATGAAAGTAGTATCTCATTATGGTTTTGACCTGCATTTCCCTAATGATTAGTGATGCTGATTAGCATCTTTTTATGTACTTCTTGGTCATTTGCATTTCCTCTTTGCAGAAATGTCTATTCAAGTCTTTAGCTCATTTTTTTTTTTTTTTTTTTGGTTTTTTTTTTTTTGAGTTGGAGTCTCACTCGGTTGCCCAGACTGGAGTGCAGTGGCCGCTCCCGGCCACCGCAGCCTCGACCTGCTGGGCTCCGGCGATCCTTCCGCCTCAGCCTTCCGAGTAGCCAGAATTACAGGCATGCGCTACCACGCCCGGCTGATTTTTTGATTTATTGTAGAGATGAGGTCTCGCTGCCCAGGTGGGTCTCGAACCCGCGGGCTCAGGCAATCCACTCACCTCAGCCTCCCAAAGGCGCGGGATTACAGGCTGAGCCACCGAGCCCGGCTTTAGCTCATTTTTTAATTCTAGAAAGCTTTTTTTGTTTTTGTTTTATTTTTGTTGTTGAGCCGGGGTCTCACTCTGTTGTCCGGGTTAGAGTGCAGTGGCACCTCCCTGCTCACCACAGCCTCGGCCTCCTGGGCTTAGGCAATACTTCTGCCTCAGCCTACCAAGTAGCTGGGACGGTAGGTGAGTGCCACCACACCGGGCTAATTTTTTTATTTGTTTGTAACGACAAGGTCTCACTAAGTTGCCTAGGTTAGTCTCGAACACCTGGGCTCAAGCAATCCTCCCACCTTAGCCACCCAAAGTGCTAGGATTATAGGTGTGAGTCACCATGTCCAGCTCTGGAAAGGTTTCTAAAATAGAAAAGATACCTATGTAAATCTGTCTGGTTGCATACTTACCATGGCATATTACACTGTGGAAAACAATATGGAAGTTCCTCAAAAAATTAAACATAGAACTCCCATTTGACCCAACAATTCCACTTCTGGGTATATACACAAAGGAATGGAAAACAGGGACTCAAATAGACCTTCGTATACCCATATTCAAAGAATCATTATTCACAATAGCCAAAAGAGAGAAACAGACCAAACATTTATTAGTGGATGAATGAATAAATAAAATAGTCTATACATATGTGGCATTATGATATTATATATTGTTTTCATCCACAGTTCCTGGCTCATAACTCTCATAGCCCTGGTTGCAGTCTTTTGTTAATAACGTTTGGGCACTTACAGCTTCAGGAAACAGAATATCCCTAACCCTCTCTTGCCTTCCTTTTCACCTGCCAAGGAAGGACCTCTAGTCAGATTGTGGGTCAAAGGGTCCTGCTTCATACTCTGGAGAAAGAAATGCTGCCAAGAGAGGCTAAGAAGAACCTGAACAAACAGGTCTTGCTGGGTTTCCCAGCTCAGTCTGTTAGTATGAGGTCATCCCCTTTTTTGTCCAATCACATTTCTATACAGTTATCAATCATGTCTATATAATGATGCTACCATAAAAACCCACAAAGACAGGGTTCAGAGAGCTTCTGGATAGCTGAACACAAGGAGGCTCTTGGAGGGTGACACTCTCAGAGAGGTCATGGAAGCTCCAAGCTCCTTCCCACATTCTTCACCCTACATATCTTTTCCTCTGTATCCTCTGTAATATCCTTTACAATGAACCCATAAATGCTTCCCTGAGTTCTGTGAGCCACTCTAGCAAATTAATTGAACCCAAAGAGGTGGGTCATGGGAACCCCAACTTTAACCTGTCGGTCAGTAGTTCCGGTGGCCCAGACTTGCAATTGATGTCTAGGGTAGAGCAGTCTTGTGGGAATGAGCCCTCAACCTGTGGGATCTGATCCTATCTCTAGGTAAACAGTGTCAGAATTGAATTTGAGGATACCTAGCTAGTGTCCACTGCTTGGTACATGGGAACATGCCCCCACATTTGCTCTTATTCTGTGTTTCTTGTTGCGGTAGTGTAAGAGCAGAGAAAAACAGTTTTAGAAAGTTTTCCTGAAACAACATATAATGGAATATTTTTCTTCCTTAAAAAGTAAGAAAATACAGATACATACTACAATGTGGATGAATCCTGAAGATATAAGTTATTGTTATGATTAAGAAGTTATTATCAGTGAAATAAACCCAACATAAAGGACAAATATTGCATGTTTTCATTTATATGCAGCACCAAGAGTAGTCAAATTCATACCGACACAAAGAAAGATGGCTGCCATGGGTATAGAGAGGAGAGAATGGGAGTCAGTGTTTAATGGTCACAGAGTGTCAGTTTGGGATGATAAAAATGCTCCGGAGGTGAATGGTGGCCATATTTGCACAACAATGTACATGTATTTAATGCTACCGGATTTGTGTTATGTTTACCACAACAGAAATTAAAATTAAAAATTTTTTTCCAGAATCCAAGAATGTCATATTGAATCATCTATACTAAAGTATGAACGTACAATTTGGCATTTAGCCTTTTTTGTTTGCTTACTTGTTCATTTTTCTTTTTACTTTTATGGAAAATTCCAAGCATCAACAAAAAAGAAACAATATTATATCTATCATTGTGGTTTAACAATCAGCAGTTCACAGACAATGTTTTTCCCTCTATAATTCCCTTGCGTTCCCTCTGCTTCCTGGGGGTCTCTCAATGTGTTCTGAAGCTAATCCTGGACATATTTTTTTTTTTGAGTTGGAGTCTCACTCTGTCACTCAGGCTGGCGTGCAGGGGTACGCTCACGGCCAGCCCAGCATTGCCCTGCTGGG
This sequence comes from Carlito syrichta, assembly GCF_000164805.1. Classification (NCBI taxonomy): domain Eukaryota; kingdom Metazoa; phylum Chordata; class Mammalia; order Primates; family Tarsiidae; genus Carlito; species Carlito syrichta. The sequence continues at coordinate 142,892 of NW_007258201.1, read as the reverse complement.
CTCTGGCGATCCTTCGGCATCAGCTTTCCAAGTAGCCAGAACTACAAGTGCACGCTACCATGTCCGGCTAATTTTTGATTTATTATAAAGACAAGGTCTCACCAAGTTGCCCGGACAAGTGTCAAACCCGGGGGCTCAGGCAATCTACTCGCCTCAGCCTCCCAAAGTGCTGGGATTACAGGCTGAGACCGAGCCCGGCCAATCCTGGACATCTTAATTTATTTCATGTAGAAATATCTCAGTATGTAACTTTAAAAGATAGAAACTGTTTTCAAACATAACTGTAATAGTTACATCTTTAAAAATAACCATAAGTATCACATCTAAAAAGGTAAATAATTCCTTAGTATTATTAAATTTGCAGTCTGTAGTAAGCACCATATAAAATGGCTCCTGGTAGGCAGCTCCCTCAGGTCCCCTCCCACTGTGGGAGCTTTTCTGTCCTCTCAATAAATCCTGTTTTAAAATAAATAAAATAAAATGGCTCCTGGTATTTATGCCCTTGTGTAATCACCTCCCTTGAGTATGGACCCAGTGACTCTTGATGAACAGAATAGAGCAGACATGTTGGGATGTTACTTCCAAGACTAGGTCACAAAAAGGCACTGACTTCCATCTTGTTCTCCCTCTTCCATTCTCTCGCTTCTTTTCCCTGATGGAAGCCAGCTTGCCACATTGTCAACTGCCCTATGGAGAAGCTGACATAGCAAGAAACAAGGTGGCTTCCCATCAAGAGTCTGAGAGGAAATAAGGCCGCAGTCCTACAGTCAGTGAGCTGTTTCTTATGTGCTTGAATTCTTATTCAAGCACATAAGAAACAGCTCCTTCTCAGTGAAGCCTTAAGATGATTGCAGCTTTGATTGATACCCTGAATGCAGCCTTGTTGAGATATCCTGTCCCAGATGACTCAATTAAGCCATGCCTAGATTCCTAACCTATAGAAACTATAAGGTAATAAATGTGTGTTGTTTTAAGACTGAGTTTTAGAGTAAGATGTTATATAGCAGTAGAAAACTAATAGAGAGTAGTCACATTTCCCAATTGTCTCTTTACAGTTGTTTTTTTCAAATCAGAATCCAAACAAGGTACCATGATGTACACACATGTGGTTGTTATGTCTTTCAAGTCACTTTCAAAAAACTATAAATTGCCCCTCTTCTACTCAACCTTGCATTTATTTGCTGAAGAAGCTAGGTAGTTTTTCCTATAGTTTCCCACATTTCAGAATTGCTGATTGCATGCCATTTAACATATTCCTCTGTCCTATATATTTTCTGTAAAATAATAATTAAATTTAGGGTTTTCTTTAATTAGAGTTCTCTTCTGGAGGGCATGTGTGTACTTCCAACAGCAGATAATAGAATATAATTGCTATTCTTTTTGTAACATTAGTGACCATTGGTGAGCATTGCCTAGGTCCATTCATTATTTCATTCAGAGTATACAAAATGGTGATATTCTAATTTATCATTCTTCTTTATCACTAGCAATACATATTTTTTAAAAATCTTTCACTCATCAACTATATACCTACCCTTAGTTAAGCCACATTGCTCAGTAGTGACCCAAATACAGTCTGCACAAGAAAGCTAAGACAAATGCCTCCCTCTTTCTTTCTTTCCTGGTTTTCAGAATAATGATATAAAGTTCTTAAAAGATCATTAAGAACTCATAGATTCAGATACACTGCTGGTATTATTATCAATGACCAAACGGCCCCATCTTTAGCTAGCAAGAGCTTCTTCAAAGTAGCTAGTCTAGCCAGGTGTGATAGCGGGAGTCTGTAGTTCTGGCTACTCGGAAGGCTGAGGTGGAAGGATTGCCTGAGCCCAGCAAGTCGAAGGTGCAGTAGCCGTGGGCATGCCACTGCACTCCAGCCTGGGTGACAGAGAGAGACTCCAACTCAAAAAAAACAAACAAAAACTAAGTAGCTAGTGAGTTGTTTGACATGACCCCACTTGCTATTGACTAAATTGTATACCCCTCAAAATCCGTAAGTCTAAACTCTAACTCCCTATGTTACTGTATTTGAGGTCACAGAGTCAAATGAGGTCATTTAGGGTCGCAGAGTTAAATGAGGTCATTAGGGCCTCATCCCATATAGCTAGAGTCCTCTTATGAAGAGAGAGAGACTCCGGGGATGTACACGTACAAAGAAAAGGCCACGTGAGGACACAAGGAGAAAGCAGCCGTCTGCAAGACAAGAGAGGCCTCAGGAGAAACCAACACCAACTGGCACCGTTTCCTTGACTTCCAGCCTCCAGAACTTGGAGAAAATACATTTCCATTGTTTAAGCAACCCAGTCTGTGCTGTGGAATTTTGTTGGGACACCCCAAGCAAATAATAGAGCTAGTCTTCACTAGTTTAAGATATTCAGGTTCCGCTTATACATCTTCTGCCTCAGACATGGAACTGGTCATTTTTTCATGAAGCCCTGAGTTCCTTTGAAAGGGATACCATATATTACTGCCCACAATACTAATATTATTTATCAATAGTGTAATTGCTGAAGAAAGTTATTTTGCAATTCTTTAAGTCCTTAGACTATATCTTGTTTGGCATGTAGAGTGAAATTCTATAAAAAGCACATAAAATAATTTTTTGTGCAATTATTCTACCAAATCAATAGACAATTCGATTTTTTTTTCTTTGAGATAGGGTTTCACTCTGTTGCCCAGACTAGAGAGCAGTGGCATGATCTCAGCTCACCACAGCCTCAAACCCTTGGGCTCAAGCGATCCTCTTGTCTCAAGACTCCCGAGTAGCTGGGACTACAGGCATGCACCACTAGAGCCAGTTGATTCTTCCACTTTTTGTAAAGAGGGGGTCAGTCTCACTATGTTGCCCAGGTTGGTCTCGAACCCCTGAAGTAATCCCTTCCAAAGTGCTGGGTTTACAGGCGTGAGACACCACGTCCAGCCAGTTTCTTTCATCTTGCTCTTCAGGAACTTTTTTTCATGTTGATTTGCTTTTACTTCATAATGATGTAAAACATTTATATTGTTCCAAACATGAATGCACAAAACAATATCTATATAGAGACATCTAGCTTCTACTCCTGTCCCTTTACCCACCTGTTCTTGCCCGCTTCATTTTTTTAATTTTTATGGTTTATTCTTGTCAATTTTTATTGAAATATAAACAACATGTGAGTGTATCCCTATATCTCTTCTTAGGTAAGTAGTAGCATTCTAAATACATTTTTCCCTACTTTCTTTTTTCTTTAATATATCTAGTGATTGATCACTACAGGTAGAGATACCTGTCATTTTTTTTTATTAATTCATAGTACCCTAATATGTGAATTCTCACACAGTTTTAAAAGATGTTCTGGAAGTTTAAAAAATCTCTTAGAAAACGTACAGAACTATCTCATGTTTTCCATTTCTAATCACAAATATACATCATATATATAATCTTACATACATTATGAAGAAAGAACAGGTTACTCAGGGAAAAGAAAACCCAACACCATTAAAAACCCAAACTTCCTAATAGTTCTCAGCACCAGTAAAATTAATGATGAAAGGACTCTAGTCCTTAACTTTTCTAATACACCCTCTGAGAGAGTGACTACAGGTTCCTGATATGAGAAAAAGGGCATTTTCTTGGTTCATTTATGATGGCCATTACTAAGGTTTACAAATTTATTATTAGAATATAAATAACACCATCACTGTAGTGCATTTTTTCCAAAACATAGAACGATCTATTAATTTTTTTTTTTTTTTTGTGAGTCAGAGCCTCACTCTGTCACCCAGGCAGGAGTACAGTGGCATGCTTACAGCAATCACAGTCTCAATCTGCCGGGCTCAAGTGATCCTTCCACCTCAGTCTTCCAAGTAGCTGGAACTACAGGCACCTATCACCACGCCCAGCTAATTTTTTTTATTTATTGTAGAGATGAGGTCTTGCCAAAATGCCCAGGTTGTTCTCAAACCCCTGGGCTCAGGCAATCCTCTTGCCTCTGTCCCCCAAAGAGTTGGAATTATAGGCATGAGCCACCACATCCAGCATATTAATATTAATGTCCCTAAAAGCAGGGGTATTTTATCTCTTAAAGTTTTTTTTGTTTTTTTTTTTTGAGTTGGAGTCTCACTCTGTCGCCCAGACTGGAGTGCAGTGGCCGCTCCCGGCCACTGCAGCCTCGATCTGCTGGCGATCCTTCTGCCTCGACCTGCTGGCGATCCTTCCGCCTCAGCCTTCCGAGTAGCCGGAATTACAGGCATGCGCTACCACGCCCAGCTGATTTTTTGATTTATTGTAGATATGAGGTCTCGCTGCCCAGGTGGGTCTCGAACCCGCGGGCTCAGGCAATCCACTCACCTCAGCCTCCCAAAGGTGCAGGATTACAGGTTGAGCCACCGAGCCCGGCTTTTATTTTTTAAAATTTAAAAATGGCAAAAAAGAGGCATGGAGGAATTTTGAGGGTAATAAAACAATTCCATATCTTGATTTTGGTAATAGTTACACAATTGTATTTGTCAAAACTCAAAAACTGTACACCTAAAAAGGTGAATTTTACCACATGTAAATTCTACCTTGATAGGAGGCAGGATATGCCACCAAAAAATATGCCACTTTATCATAAGAATTACTCTGAGCTAAAGGCAACTTGAAAAACAGTAGATGCAAGAAAAGCAATCTAATCTTTTTTTTCCCCCTAAAAACATAAGCAAAAAACTTTTATGTAAAAGATGCCCTCCCTGTACCAGGAGAAAAGAAACATTCTTCCATAGCAAAGGGAATTCTGTACAAACAGATCTTATTAACATAAATCTTTTTTTTTTTTTGAGTTGGAGTCTCACTGTGTCGCCCAGACTGGAGAGCAGTGACCACTCCTGGCCACCGCAGCCTCGTCCTGCTTTGCTCCGGCCATCCTTCCGCCTCAGCCTTCCAAGTAGCTGGAACTACAGGCGCGCGCTACCACGCCCGGCTAGTTTTTGATTTATTGTAGAGATGAGGTCTCACCAAGTTGCCCAGGCGGGTCTCGAACCCACGGGCTCAGGCAACCCACTCATCTCGGCTTCCCAAAGTACTGGGATTACAGGCTGAGCCACCAAGTCCAGCCAACATAATTCTTATCTTCACTTTTCCACAACTGCCTCTCTTCGTTCAACCAAAGCATAGGGGTGTTGCCATTTCTTTGAGTCTTATTTCCTTACAAGGGCTCCTATGTCACATAAAACTTATATTAAATTCCTATTAATCTGTTTCATGTAAATTTAATTCTTAGCCAGGACCCTAAGAGAAGAGATGCAAAATTTCTGCCCCCATTACAACCTTAATTTTAAAAATGAAAAGATATAGACAGATGTTAATATTCTATACATAAACTCATAAATTTAACATTAAGTGTTAAAAAGTACCAACAAGACTTTTGGTACTGATTCTAACAACTGATACTAAGGCAACTGACAATAGATTCTAAGGTTCGCATGGTAAAATAAATAAGAGTATCCAGGACAAAAACATGAAAAATAAAAACAAATAGGAGGTAATTACAAGAATACTAAAATATTTTCTAACACAAAATTTTTTTAAATGTGATACTAGCATATAAAGGTGACAGATCAACAAACAAATAAAAGCCCCCAAACTCACATACATATGAGAATATAACATATTAAAGAGGTAGTATCTCAAACCTGTGAGAAAATGATAGAATTTTCCAAAAAATTATACTGGGACAATGAAAGACATATATTTCTATAGGATATAGTCTAGTTGAATCATTCTTCACATTGTACTCAAAAAAAGCTACATATGAATCAAAGATGCAAATGTTAAAAAAAATTAAACAAAGAGTACTAGAAGAAACTAAGGAGGGATTATTTTATAACTACAGGAGAAGAAAGACCTATCTAATTATGATACAAACCCTTTAAATTTCAAAAATCAAGATTATAAAGACCCACACTCTTTGACACAATGCTTCTATTTTTACAAAACAGTTTTACAGCCAGTACAGTGGTTCATGCCCGTATTTCCAGCATTTGGGGAGGCCTGAGGCGAGAAGACTGCTTGAGCTCAGGAGTTCCAAACCAGCCTAGGCAACATAGCGAACCTCAGTTCTACAAAAAAAAATTAATAATTTAGCCAGTATGATGGTACATGCCTGTAGTCCCAGTTACTTGGAAGGCTGAGGCAGAAAGATCACCTGAACTCAGAAGGTGGAGGCTGTGGTGAGCAATTATCATATGTGGTGAGCAAGTATCATATCATCCACTCCAGCCTGAGTGATAGAGTGAGACCCTGACAAAAAAAAAAAAAAGAGGCCATGCTCAGTGGCTCAGCCTGTAATCCCAGCACTTTGGGAGGCCAAGGAGAGTGGATTACCTGAGCCTGCGGGTTTGAGACCAGGCTGGGCAATGTGGCAAGACCTCATCTCTACACTAAATTTAAAAATTAGCCAGGCATGGTAGCGTGCACCTGTGGTTCCGACTACTTGGAAGGCTGAGGTGGAAGGACTGCCACCTCAGCGGCTGGTCGATGCTGGGGTGGCCGTAAGTGTGCTGCTGCACTCTGGCCTGGGCAATGGAGTGAGATTCCAAGTCAAAAAAAAAAAAAGGAAAGAGAAAAAGAAAATAGTTTTACATATATTTTCAAATACATATATACACGAAGGGGGGGACCCCTGCAAAATATAATTTACAAAAAACTGTGTATTTATTCTTGCTATTTAAACTTCAGTCATCTTCAAATACTCTCTATTTGATGCAATACACCTATTGAGACACTTTTTCCACAGCTTTTGAACTCATCAATTTTGACACCTTTTAGTGCTTCTACCTTTTTTGTTTCACCTCTCCCACATGAGCAAAATGTTTTCCCTTGAGGACTTTTTCATTCAGGGAAACAAACCAAAAAAGTCAATCAGAGCAAGATCAGGTGAATAGGGAGGACAGGGCACAGAGTTCAAGCTGGTTTTGGTCAAAAATTGCTGAACACTCAGCATGGTATGGGTAGGTGCATTGTCATGGTGAACGAACCAGTCACCTGGTTGCCACAATTCAGGACGTTTCTTCTGCAAGTCATAATGCAACCTTCTCAAAATTCCAGATTAAAGACTTTGGTTGACTGTTTGATCTAGACGAAACAGTCAACCAAAGTTTTTTTTTTTTTGAGCTGGAGTCTGTCGCCCAGACTCTGTCGCCCAGACTGGAGTGCAGTGGCCGCTCCCGGCCACCGCAGCCTCGACCTGCTGGGCGCTGGCGATCCTTCCGCCTCAGCCTTCCAAGTAGCTGGAATTACAGGCATGCGCTACCACGCCCGGCTGATTTTTTGGTTTATTGTAGAGATGAGGTCTCACTGCCCAGGCAGGTCTCGAACCCGCGGGCTCAGGCAATTCACTCACCTCAGCCTCCCAAAGGCACGGGATTACAGGCTGAGCCACCGAGCCCGGCTCAACCAAAATTTTTAATCTGGAATTAAAATTAATCACAAATTCTGAGTGTACTATAAGGGGTCTGCCCTCCCAAAGGTAATTCCAGGGTTTTTTGGGTCCCCTCCCTTATACACTTGGAAAACATCCCTGGCCAACAGACACATGAAAAAGTGCTCACCCTCACTCATCATCAGAGAAATGCAAATCAAAAACACACTAAGATACCACCTAACCCCAGTAAGAATGGCCATCATTAATAAGACAAACAACACTTGCTGGTGAGGATGTGGAGAAAAAGGAATGCTTCTACACTGCTGGTGGGAACCCAAACTAGTTAAACCTCTTTGGAATATAGCAATTTCTTTCTTTCTTTTTTTTTTTTTTTTTGGAGTTGGAGTCTCACTCTGTTGCCCAGGCTGGAGTGCAGTGGCACACTCACGGCCACCCTAGTATCGACCTGCTGGGCTCCGATGATCCTTCCACCTCAGCCAAGTAGACAGAACTATAGGCATGCACTACCACACTCGGCTAATTTTTTATTTATTGTAGAGATGAGGTCTTGCCCGGGCTGGTCTCGAACCTGCAGACTCAGGCAATCCACTCACCTCAGCCTCCCAAAGTACTGGGATTACAGGCTGAGCCACCGAGCCCAGCCCAGTGTAGCAATTTCTAAAAAAACTAGACATTGACCTTCCATTTGACCCAGCAATCCCCCTACTGGGAATATACCCTGAGGAACTCAAATCATTTTACAGAAAAGATACCTACACATGCATGTTTATTGCAGCACAATTCACAATAGCAAAACATGGAACCAATCATGCTACCCATCGAAACTGAACTGTATCAAAAAATGTGGTACATATACAGATGGAATAGTATGCAACCATAAAGAAGGACAAACATATGGACTTTGCAGCAACTTGGATGGATTTAGAGTCTATTATACTCAGTGATCTATCAAGAAACAAAGAACAGAGTACCACATGTTCTCTCTCATAAGCGAACCCTGAACATTTACCAGAATACTATAAGAAAGAGATTGGCAGTAGCAGGATACTGCTGGGGTAGATGGCAGGGGGAGAGGAATTCAACATCAATAAGAGTTCCTGATTGCAAGCCAGGCAAAGTGGGGACCAAAGGGAGGCCCAAACTTTACCTATACGATGACCACTTGTATACCTAATCCTGAATTATACTCCACATCTTTAAAATAAATAAAAATAAATTTAAAAAAAGAAAATATCCCTAGAAGGATTTTTAAAAATCAAATATGGCTGGGTGTGGTGACTCAGCCTGTAACCCAGCACTTTGGGAGGCCGAAGTAATAGGATTGTCTGAGCCTAGGGGTTTGAGACCAACCTAGGCAACTTGATGAGACCTCATCTCTACAATAAATCACAAAAACTAGCCGGGCATGGTGGCATGCATCTCTAGTTCTAGCTACTTGGAAGGCTGAGGCCAAAGGATCACCTGAGCCTAGCAGGTCAAGGCTGCGGTGGTTGTGAACATGCCACTGTACTCCAGCCTGGGCAACAAGAGTGAGACTCCAACTCAAAAAAAAAAAAAATCAAATTCATGGTTTCTCCAGAAAACTGGATGTCTGAGGGGACAAGGGATGAGGGGAAGATATCTTACTATATACACTCTTATACTGTTTTTTTTACATTTTTAACCATATAAAAATATATACTCAAAAAAATTGTAGGCAAGAAAAAGAAACATTAAAAAAATCTCCTCTAATTCTATCTCTAGGTAATTCTATTTAGGCTTTGGTATATTGTCTTCTGGGTTTCCATGGAGGCTTGTGTGCATGCACCTATAAATTATTTCATGAAATTTATACAATCTATACAAGTTTACATTTTTCACTTAACATTATATTTAAACATTTGCAGTGTCATTAAAATTCTTCCCCAAACCATGAAATTGTAATAGTACTCCATCATAAGGGTATATCATTATTTATTTAAGCATTATATGATTCTAAAACATTTAGTTTGGTTTTTAGTTTTTGATTATTGCAAATAACTATGAGATAATTTTTTCATGTAAAAACTGTTTGTTATATTTTTTTAACTATTTTCTTAACAAAGGAATTAGAGCTATTTTTAATCATGGAGAATGAAGAGACCGAGATCCAGAAAAGTTATTTATTCATGTTTAATCAGCAAGTCAACTGAAACAGAACCTTATTTACCTGATTTTTAGTCAAACCATTAAACTACATCCATAACTAATACCCTACTACCCACTGTCTACTTTGTTATGAATGCAATGTTTTAATAATAAAATGTAACTTTGAAATATTAAAAAGATAAAATACCAGGTCCAGTCAGGGCAACCATCATCAATAACTCAAAAAACAATAGATGCTGGAAAAGATGCGGCAGAAAGGGAATGCTCCCACACTTCCCAGGTTGGTGGGAGTCAAACTCGCGCAGCCTCGGTGGAAAGCAGTGTGGCGACTCCTAAACGACCTAAACATCGACCTTCCATACGATCCCGCCATCGCCTCACTGGGAATACACCCGGAGGAACCCAGATCACTCTATGAAAAAGATCCCTGTGCATGCACACTTATTGCAGCACTGTTCACCATAGCAAGAACGTGGAACCAACCGTGCTGCCCTTTGAAAGAGGACAGGATAAAAAAAAAGTGACCCACATAAACAATGGAATATTGCGCAGTCATAAAGAAGAACAAGATCATGAACTTCACAGCAACCTGGATGGACTTAGAGTCTATCAAACTGAGTGATCTACCACAGAAACAAGGAACTGAGTCTCACATGTTCTCAATCTTAAGTGGACCTTGAACAATTATCCTAAGACTGTAAGAAAAGGAGTGGCAATAGGGGGAAGCTGCCGGAGAGGGGGTGGGGCAGGTGGGACTGACAACAGTGAGAATCTGCCGGGGGAGGAGGAGGAAAATCCCATCCACAAGGGCTCCTGCATGATGAGCATGTGTAGACCTAACCCTGAATTGTATCCCACATCTTTTTTTTTTTTTTTAGAAAGCAAGATTTATTGAGAAGACAGAAAAGCTCCCATAGTAGAAGGGAGTTGCTACCCCACATCTTTAAAATAAAAAATATATATGTTAAAAAAAAACCTGGGAAATACTAACTATAGAACAGGGAGAGGAAAATTAAGTCGTTAGATTAAAATAAAAGATTTCAGGCTGGGCATGGTGGCTCAGCTCAAGCCTGTAATCTCAGGACTTCGAGAACAGCCTGAGCCACTTGGCGAGACCACATCTCTACGACACAAAAATCAAAAAATTAGCCAGGCACGGTAGTGCACGCCTGTAGTTCTGGCTACTTGGAAGGCTGAGGCGGAAGGATCGCCTGAGCCCAGCAGGTTGAAACCGGGGTGACCATGAGCGTGCCCCTGCGCTCCAGCCTGGGCGACAGAGTGAGACTCCAACTCAAAAAAAAAAAAACTTTTTGCAGGTAAAATCTAATGAAAAATGAAACAATTTTCACTGCTTGATTAAAAGTACAATAACATTTTTCATGACAATTAAGGTTTCCATTTTATACATTACCAAAATTTTGACAGCACAAAGTCCTAATGTCGTGCTGAGCCTTTGATTCATAAAAAACAATTAAAATATCCTTTCGGAGTAACAGCTCTAAAAATAGTATTTGGCATCATTCTGCTTAATCAATGGAATGACTGTATTTGGACGGTGCTCCTGGCCAAAAACGTTGCTTTCTTTGGCTAATTTAATATGATTATTAACCAAGTCTCCTTGTGCTTTGTTTTTTGTTCCTACTTTCCTACAAGTGTATTTAATATTCTTTGTAGCAGGTATTTTCTATCTAGATAATTCATATGAAGACAATGCTGGTTTGTCTTGGGTGACAAAATTAACATCCACCTTGAAGGCTAATTATACATTGAATGAGGTTTTATTATATGTAAACAATATGTTCGGAGAACATGATTTGACCTGAGCATATATTCAAATCCATGTAACAATGAGCTGTCTTACAAAGTGGTTCTGTTTAAATGTTCTGAATAGGATTAACTTGAGATACATCCCTTAATGGTACTGAGCAGAGGCTGAGACAGAAAAAAAGCGTTGGCAAAAAAGTTTCCAGGACACATATAAGAAAAATGAATTCTGCCTCTTAGAAAATAAAACCCTATTAGTCGTCAACTTGAATTTTTACAGAAGCAATTCCTACAGAGCCATAAGGACCGGATGCACCTCACTCAGGACAAGGTTTCCAGAGGCAGCAACAGGACCAAGTCCAAGGTCTCAAGTGCTTTTCATACAAAGTTAACACCTGACATCTTGACTCTTTGAAAGTTTTTACTTTTCTAGCCCCAAATGTCACCAAATCCTTTCTGTTCTCAGCAAAAACACTTTAATACTTTCAATATTTCTCAAGGATTATTTAGCGATATAAAGCTATACAATGTTCTGCCTCTCGGAGATTGCTGCTCATTCCCGTCAGTCGGGAGCCTGTGCATGAAAACAGCCATGAGAATGACATGCAAGTAAGTAAAGATGAAGAAAGGGAAAACCCAAAACACCAGTATTCAGTTCCAGCTCTGCTTAGACTTGATACATCTGAAAGAACACTAATTTTTAACCTTGGGCTATGATGTTTGGACAAATAATGTTACTGTGGCACTGCAGAGAAGCATTTAAAAATGAATCACAGGGAAAAAAAGACTGACCAGCCAAGACAGAGTGGGCCATCTGCAGCCGAATTCTCGATTCATCACACACACAAAAAACCTCTAGGAAAACTTTTTTTTTAAGCTACATGAGAACTCTGAAAAGTAAGCAACAGCAGGTAGATTGGAGACTAAAGTTGAAATCTGATTAACAACCTGTCCATAGGTGAGTTTCAGTTTGCTTTTGCGGTCCCTTTTTGTCTTCTAGCTTTGATCTAAGGCCTAATCCTGGAACTATCCAGTGGGCACAGATAGCAAAAAGAAAAAAGTACCCCCTATTTTTATCCAGAAGAATAAGGAAAGGAACCCCTGCAGGACTTCTGTGGGTGGGGAAAATCCCGGTTTTCTCATTTCCGCCATTATCTCCCAGCCCTGCCCCCAGGCCACCCCAGCCTCAAAGCCGTACTGCCACCAACCACAGCAACTGGGCCACTCAAAACTCAAAAGAAAACTGTCTTACTAAAGGAAACGGGGAAAGGAGTCTGTGTGGTCTGGAAAGTTCCAGGAGCACACCCCTTCGCTCTTCTCTCTCTTCTGAACTCTGCCCTGAAGGCTGCCTCTGACAGAGGGAACTGTTGTACAGTGAGAAGTCCAGCCCTCTGAGGGAAACCTGTCTCTCTGGTCACACGAACCAACAAATGGGCACACGGGGGAAGGGGGCATCGGCATCCTGAAGAGGAGAGAGGAGGAAAGGAGACGTCGACAATTCTGCGATCCAAGGCAAGTCACAGGCACCACCCTGAGCCGTCGACATGTGGAGCAGCCCAAGGAAGCACAAGAAAGGTCTCAAGAGCCGATCTGCGTTAACTACTACTGCCCAAGTCCCAGTTCAATCTCTGAGTGGTACACATGTCAGGCATACTCAGATCGGATGCTGAAGACTTTGAGGGAACCTCCACGCACAGAGGCAAAACAGAATGTGCAGGCTAAGCCTAATTAAGTTGACTGCCTCTCAAAACAAACAGAAATCAACACTCGATAGGATTTGAACAGGACCGAAAACCTAAACTTAACATTCAAAATGTCCAGGATACAATCCAGAATTACCCAACATGCAAAGAACCTTCACCTTATGACCCAGATGTTGGAATTACAAGCTAAAGACTTTATTTATTTATTTATTTATTTTTTGAATTGGAGTCTCACTCTGTCACCCCGGCTGGAGGGCAGTGGCACACTCACGGCCACCCCAGAGTTGACCTGCTGGGCTCCGGCGATCCTCCCGCCTCAGCCTTCCAAGTAGCCAGAACTACAGGTATGTGCTACCACGCCCAGCTAATTTTTTATTTATTGTAGAGACGTGGTCTTGCCAAACTGCCTGGGCTGGTCTTGAACCCTGGGCTCAGGTAATCCATTCGCCTTGGCCTCCCAAAGTATTGGGATTACAGGCTGAGCCACCAATCCGGCCAAGCTAAAAGACTTTAAGACAACTAGTTTAACCATGTCCTATGAGATAAAGGTGAACACTCATCAAATGGATGGAAACATTGAAGTTCTCAGCAGAGAAACAAAAGAATAAAAAGATAAACAATGGAAATTTTAGAAGAAAAAAATTATAATATCTGAAATTTAAAAATATACCGAATGGACTCAACAACACAATGGAGATGACAAAAGAAAGAGTAAGTAAACCTGAAGGTGCAGCACCATAAATTATACAGTCTGAAGAACTGACAGAAAAAAATAAATATAGGCTCAGCGATCTGGGAGACTATATCATAAGGTCTAACATCTATGGCACTTAAGTACCAGAAAGAAAAAGGAAAAGATTGGCACAGAATAAAACACTGGAAGAAATCATGTCAGTGTGAGAGAAATTAGAGTCTGGGGACCCCAAACTCATGTTGACAAAAGATGCCAAACTCTGTAAAATGTTTGCATGATTTATTCTAGGCCAAATGTGAGTGACCTAGGCCCACGGTCCCCAGGAGGTCCTGAGTATGTGTGCCTGACGTGGTTGAATTGTAGTTTGGTTATACACAATTGAGGAGAACAGAAGTTACAAGAAACCACAAATCAATACATGTGAGACTTACACTGGTTTGGTGCAAGAACACAGGGCATTTCCAAAGGGAGTGGGGGCACAGGTTCTCGGCAGCATCAGAGATTTTCTGACTTACAATCAGAGTTATCGAAGGAATTTTGAAAGCAGTCAAGGAAATGAGTAGCTCAAGGAATGATAAGGGAGCCAAGTTTCTTGATATGTAGATGAAGCTTTATGGGTGGTGGCAGACTTCAGACAGAGCAGGTAAGTGTCTTAAAAGGTGCCCAATGCTTTGATTTTCCTGCTTTATCAGTTATGTGATGTTAGGCCAGGGCCAGATTGGGAAGTAAATCACAATCGTTAATAAAAAGCCATCTCTCTAGGCACCTTAGTTAGGAATTTGACAAAGTTTAGTCATCATTCACTATGCCAAAAGAGAAAGCTAAGCTTGGAAACTAAGTCACACACACACACACACACACACACACACACACACACACACACACACACACAGAGGCTTCCTTTTGTTCCCAAATAGCTGCAACAACAGAAGGCCACCTACCTCCCCAGATCCCTTGTGAACCTCCAAATCTTTCAGAATACATATGCCCCCCACTCGCCCTAAAAGAAGAGTTCTGTTGGAACTCACTCTGTTGACGTAAACTAACTGTTTACCGTCACAGTTGTAAGACAAGAACAAGACTCATTCCTTCACCCACCCGAGACCAGTGCATAATTGACTTCTTCCTCCACCTGTTCCTTCCACAGGTCTACTTTATCTCATGTGATATGTAGATTTTACTGGAGAAAAACACACAACTGACTGTTCCTCCCCTCCCTCTCTTCCCATGTAAAATGTAAAGTCACTGAGACCTTTTCAAAGCCTTCACAAGACATTAACTGTTTGCCTCCCCTCCATCCATTTTCCCCTCTTCCCTCCTGCCTGCTCTTTCCTCTTTAAATACTGAAGTTATCATAACCCACTTTGGAAAAGGCACAATCACAGAAACGGCTGTTATTTGTGTTTCTTTTTTCCTGGGCATGTCCAAAAACTTGGCAGAATAAACCTCACAATGATTTAGACATGCCTCAGTTCATCTTTCCAGTTTACAACAGAAAACTTCCCAAATCTTGTAAAAGACATGAATTTACAGATTCAAGAAGCTCAGTAAACCCCAACAGGAAAAAACACAAAGAAATCCTGCCCAGACATACCATAATCAAACTGCTGAGAACCAAAGGTAAGAGAAAACAATTGAGGGCAGAGAAAAAAATTACATTCGAGAGAACAATGATTCAAGTGAGTGAAGGGAAGGCTTCCCTACCAAGGGGCAGCACAAAGGAGTTTTTTTGGAGTAATGAAACTGTTTGAAGACTCCATCAATCTGTCAAAATGCTCCTAGTATACCAATAGAAGCCAATACGAATGTATGCACATATAAAAGAAGTAGAAACCTGGATAACATCCTTTACTACTGTTCTTCCCTCACCTTCCATATCTAATTAACAACCATCTCCTGCCAAAATTACTTTCTAATTATTTCTCAAATTTGCCCCGCTTGCTCCATTCCCACTGTTTCTTCCTGGTTGAGCTGTCATCATCTCACTCTGTTACCACTTTGTAAACCACAAATAAAATTCTAATCCCCCCAACACCCCTAAGCTACTGACCAGACCCTCTCTGGGCCAAAGGAAACCTGCAAATCTACATTTCAGGCCTGACAGGAAAGGAGGTCAGACACACTTCATTGCACCCCCTTCCTTTGGGAGTTTAGGCACAACTGGCTAATATTAACATCATAGAAATCAAAGCAAATTTTGTGGCAGTAAGACACCAAACCCCAGCCTGACTCTAGTAAAGCATCACATGATAGATAGCAGGCCCTAAAAGAAATCAAAATATTTTACTCCAAAATATATTTCTTTGACACATCTTAGAATGGTCCTGTGAAGCTGTCCATTGGGGAAATGTGCATTTGTAGGGAATCTCCTTCCCTAACTCTTTTCCAGATCCAGGAAAAAATTCCGATAAGAGTCTGATACCTTTTAAGGTCCAAAGAGAGACATTTAGCATCTATCCTCTCTGAAGTCTGCTACTTAGAGGCTACATCTACTTAAGAACCTTTGTGTTTACCACCCCCCTATCTTAGCTCAAGCATTCCTTCCTATCGACTTCTTGAGTCTTTCGGCCAAGCTTACCTCCTTCCGCCAACTACCAATCAGAAAATCTTCTAATCCACCCAGCCGGTAAGCTCTCCTGCTTTGAGATGTCCCGTCTTTCAGGCTGAACCAACGTACCCTCACATGTATTGACTTAAGTCGTTGCCTATAGCTTCTTTTTCCCGAAAATGTGTAAAACCAAACTGCCACCCAACTGCCTCAAGCACGTGCTCCCAGGACCTCTTGAAACGGACCCTGGACCACGGTCATTCATAGCAGCTCAGAATAAATCTCTAAGTATTTTACAGAATTTGGCTTTTGCATCGACAACTCTGATTCCCAACCGAAGCTCTACAGCCTTGTTTTGCAAAAGGCAACCCCTGCGCTTAGTATCGGCTTTAACCCGGCATTTTGCTGGAAACGGACAACCTCAGACCCCACCCCAGAACTCCTGAATTGGAATCCACATTTTAACAGGGCTCTGGAGTGATTCATGCGCGTATCAAAATCTGAAAGTCCTAGTCTAAGACAGGCCAAAGGGAATGAAAGCCCGGGCCCGGCCCTTCCCCTTCAAGCCTTCCCGCGCCCGACGGGACACACGGGCTGCACGAGGCCTTGCGTGCCCCGCCCTGCCTTCCTCTCCCGCCCCACGTGTTGCCCCGCGACAGGCCGCAACGGCTTGGACATTCCCACCCTCGTAACACGATGCCGTGGGCTCCCGAGGCCTCCGCCCACCAGCGCTCTCGGGCTAGAAGCCCGCGCGACCTCGGCTGGCTCCGTCCTACCCCGCCTCCGGCCTCGGCCCCGGGGCCAAGCCTCGCCAGCGCCGGCGCGCGCCCAAGTCCCGCCCAGCGGCCCCCTGGGCTCGGAGACGCCCGGACACGCCCCCGTC